>NC_138311.1:56042500-56052500 GCF_965601325.2 Salmo salar | reverse complement strand
CAGTGAGCATAGCCTTGCTATTGAGAAAGGCCACCGTAGGCAGACCTGGCTCTCAAGAGAAGACAGGCTATGTGCACACTGCCCACAAAATGAGGTGGAAACAGCTGCACTTCCTAACCTCCTGCACAATGTATGACCATATTAGAGAGACATATTTCCCTCAGATTACACAGATCCACAAAGAATTCGAAAACAAACCTGATTTTGATAAACTCCCATATCTACTGGTTGAAATACCACAGTGTTTCATCACAGCAGCAAGATTTGTGACCTGTTGCCACAAGAAAAGGTCAACCAGTGAAGAACAAACACCATTGTAAATACAACCCATATTTATGCTTATTTATTTTCCCTTTTGTACTTTAACTTTATCTTGGTCAGGAATCTCTTGAAAAAGAGATGTTAAATCTCAATGAGCCCTTCCTGGTTTAATAAAGGTTTAATAATATATATATTTTTTAACTATTTGCACATCGTCACAACACTGTATATATATAGACATAATATGACATCTGAAATGTCTCTTATTTTGTGACCTTACTGTTCACTTTTTATTGTTTATTTCACTTTAGTTTTTCCATTTCACTTGCTTTGGCAATGTTAACATATGTTTCCCGTGCCAATAAAGCCCCTTGAATTGAGAGAGAGAGAGAGAGGGAGAGGGAGAGAGAGAGAGAGAGAGAGAGAGAGAGAGAGAGAGAGAGAGAGAGAGAGAGAGAGAGAGAGAGAGAGAGAGAGAGAGAGAGAGATGTGATGTTCCATTCTCTCTTACTTGACTGTGAGTGAGTGGGTGGGTGAGTGGGTTTGTGGGTGGGTGGGTGTGTGTGTGTGTGGGTGTGTTACCACTGACAGGTTTCACCACTCTCCATTAGATAGGGCAGAGTGTCCAGTTCTGGTAGCTTCATATTTCCCATCAATATGTTAGGTTGGGAGGGTAAGGCTGGGGGCTCAGAGCTGGGAGTTGGTTATGCTGTGTATGGTGGGTTAGGAGGAGGCCTGAGATGGCTATGCAGGGTGCTGTGTTGTGTGTTATTCACAGCAGGGAGTAACTTGTTAGAGAAGGCTGAGCCATGGACACTCTGGGAGAGGAGAGAAAATTAGAAGAGAGGGGAGGAGAGGAGAGACAAGGAGAGGAGAGAGAGAAGGAGAGGAGAGAGAAGGAGAGAGAAGGAGATGAGAGAGAAGGAGAGAGAAGGAGAGGAGAGAGAAGGAGAGGAGAGAGAAGGAAAGGAGAGAGAAGGAGAGGATAACCATCTGATAACCATCTGATAACCATCTGACAACCATCTAAAAACCATCTGATAACATCTGATAACCATCTGATAACCATCTGATAACCATCTGACAACCATCTGATAACCATCTGATAACCATCTGACAACCATCTAAAAACCATCTGATAACCATGTGATAACCATCTGATAACATCTGATAACCATCTGATAACCATCTGATAACCATCTGACAACCATCTGACAACCATCTGATAACCATCTGACAACCATCTGACAACCATCTGACAACCATCTGATAACCATCTGACAACCATCTGATAACCATCTGACAACCATCTGATAACCATCTGATAACCATCTGACAACCATCTGACAACCATCTGATAACCATCTGACAACCATCTGACAACCATCTGATAACCATCTGACAACCATCTGACAACCATCTGATAACCATCTGATAACCATCTGACAACCATCTGATAACCATCTGACAACCATCTGATAACCATCTGACAACCATCTGATAACCATCTGACAACCATCTGATAACCATCTGATAACCACCTGGGTGAAGTTATAATAATAAACGTGAACTCAGAGTTTAATTTGACTTCGGCAGATCAATTAAGTCTAATTGGCTTTTTTAATGAGGCTGACATTTCTCAGGCTCATTGAGGATTCTTAAAGGTCAGGGTGTTCCAACAGGAAGCTAGAGGGTGTTCCAACAGGAAGCTAGAGGGTGTTCCAACAGGAAGCTAGAGGGTGTTCCAACAGGAAGTTAGAGAGGGTTCTGAAAGGCGAGGGTGTTCCAACAGGAAGCTAGAGGGTGTTCCAACAGGAAGCTAGAGGGTGTTCCAACAGGAAATTAGAGAGGGTTCTGAAAGGCGAGGGTGTTCCAACAGGAAGCTAGAGAGGGTTCTGAAAGGCGAGGGTGTTCCAACAGGAAGCTAGAGAGGGTTCTGAAAGGTGAGGGTGTTCCAACAGGAAGTTAGAGAGGGTTCTGAAAGGTGAGGGTATTCCAACAGGAAGTTAGAGAGGGTTCTGAAAGGTGAGGGTGTTCCAACAGGAAGTTAGAGAGGGTTCTGAAAGGTGAGGGTGTTCCAACAGGAAGCTAGTGAGGGTTCTGAAAGGTGAGGGTGTTCCAACAGGAAGCTAGAGAGGGTTCTGAAAGGTGAGGGTGTTCCAACAGGAAGCTAGTGAGGGTTCTGAAAGGCGAGGGTGTTCCAACAGGAAGCTAGTGAGGGTTCTGAAAGGCGAGGGTGTTCCAACAGGAAGCTAGAGAGGGTTCTGAAAGGTGAGGGTGATCCAACAGGAAGTTAGAGAGGGTTCTGAAAGGCGAGGGTGTTCCAACAGGAAGCTAGAGAGGGTTCTGAAAGGCGAGGGTGTTCCAACAGGAAGCTAGTGAGGGTTCTGAAAGGTGAGGGTGTTCCAACAGGAAGCTAGTGAGGGTTCTGAAAGGCGAGGGTGTTCCAACAGGAAGCTAGTGAGGGTTCTGAAAGGCGAGGGTGTTCCAACAGGAAGTTAGAGAGGGTTCTGAAAGGTGAGGGTGTTCCAACAGGAAGTTAGAGAGGGTTCTGAAAGGTGAGGGTGTTCCAACAGGTAGTTAGAGAGGGTTCTGAAAGGTGAGGGTGTTCCAACAGGAAGCTAGAGAGGGTTCTGAAAGGCGAGGGTGTTCCAACAGTAAGTTAGAGAGGGTTCTGAAAGGTGAGGGTGTTCCAACAGGAAGCTAGTGAGGGTTCTGAAAGGTGAGGGTGTTCCAACAGGAAGTTAGAGAGGGTTCTGAAAGGTGAGGGTGTTCCAACAGGAAGCTAGTGAGGGTTCTGAAAGGTGAGGGTGTTCCAACAGGAAGTTAGAGAGGGTTCTGAAAGGTGAGGGTGTTCCAACAGGAAGTTAAAATGGGTTCTGAAAGGTGAGGGTGTTCCAACAGGAAGCTAGTGAGGGTTCTGAAAGGTGAGGGTGTTCCAACAGGAAGTTAGAGAGGGTTCTGAAAGGTGAGGGTGTTCCAACAGGAAGTTAGAGAGGGTTCTGAAAGGTGAGGGTGTTCCAACAGGAAGTTAGAGAGGGTTCTGAAAGGTGAGGGTGTTCCAACAGGAAGCTAGTGAGGGTTCTGAAAGGTGAGGGTGTTCCAACAGGAAGCTAGAGAGGGTTCTGAAAGGTGAGGGTGTTCCAACAGGAAGCTAGTGAGGGTTCTGAAAGGCGAGGGTGTTCCAACAGGAAGCTAGTGAGGGTTCTGAAAGGCGAGGGTGTTCCAACAGGAAGCTAGAGAGGGTTCTGAAAGGTGAGGGTGATCCAACAGGAAGTTAGAGAGGGTTCTGAAAGGCGAGGGTGTTCCAACAGGAAGCTAGAGAGGGTTCTGAAAGGCGAGGGTGTTCCAACAGGAAGCTAGTGAGGGTTCTGAAAGGTGAGGGTGTTCCAACAGGAAGCTAGTGAGGGTTCTGAAAGGCGAGGGTGTTCCAACAGGAAGCTAGTGAGGGTTCTGAAAGGCGAGGGTGTTCCAACAGGAAGTTAGAGAGGGTTCTGAAAGGTGAGGGTGTTCCAACAGGAAGTTAGAGAGGGTTCTGAAAGGTGAGGGTGTTCCAACAGGAAGTTAGAGAGGGTTCTGAAAGGTGAGGGTGTTCCAACAGGAAGCTAGAGAGGGTTCTGAAAGGCGAGGGTGTTCCAACAGTAAGTTAGAGAGGGTTCTGAAAGGTGAGGGTGTTCCAACAGGAAGCTAGTGAGGGTTCTGAAAGGTGAGGGTGTTCCAACAGGAAGTTAGAGAGGGTTCTGAAAGGTGAGGGTGTTCCAACAGGAAGCTAGTGAGGGTTCTGAAAGTTGAGGGTGTTCCAACAGGAAGTTAGAGAGGGTTCTGAAAGGTGAGGGTGTTCCAACAGGAAGCTAGTGAGGGTTCTGAAAGGTGAGGGTGTTCCAACAGGAAGTTAGAGAGGGTTCTGAAAGGTGAGGGTGTTCCAACAGGAAGCTAGTGAGGGTTCTGAAAGGTGAGGGTGTTCCAACAGGAAGTTAGAGAGGGTTCTGAAAGGTGAGGGTGTTCCAACAGGAAGCTAGTGAGGGTTCTGAAAGGTGAGGGTGTTCCAACAGGAAGCTAGTGAGGGTTCTGAAAGGTGAGGGTGTTCCAACAGGAAGTTAGAGAGGGTTCTGAAAGGTGAGGGTGTTCCAACAGGAAGCTGGAGAGCTTTTTCACCGAGTGGACTCCATCCATCTTCACTGAGCTGTATGACACACACTCACACACACGCACACACACACTATTCCCCCTGAGAGTTTGGTTTGTTTAAAATTCTCAATCTGGACTGTTTCACGGGCTCAGAGTAATGGAGCTGTATGAAATGTTAGACCCAACACCAGCGATGTGAGGAATGTGAAAACATTTAGTTTAACAGGGATACCTCCATCTCACAGTCACATCATAACACGCACGACCGCCTGTCCCCACACACACACACACACACACACACACACACACACACACACACACACACACACACACACACACACACACACACACACACACACACACACACACACACACACACACACTCCCTCTCTCTCTCTCCCACCTCTCCATCATAATGTTTTCACCTACTAATAAACGGTTCTGTCTGGAATGATGAAACTCGATCTCAGTCCAGGTGAAAACCATTTGTCACGACTTCACTCCCAAATTCTATCCTATTCCCTATAACACTACCCATAGGTCTCTGGTCAAAAGTAGTGCACTATATAGGGAAAAAAGATGCCATTTGGGACACAAGTTAATCGTCATGGGGCGGTGTGAACATGTACAGTGTTGAGTCTAACAACGTGCAGGCGACATGTTGAAACAGTAGTAAAAACACAAGTGAACACTACTCCTTAACCAAATATACAGGATATTCTCCCATAACCTGGTTAACCTGGTTAACCTGATTAACCTGGTTAACAGGATTAACCTGATTAACCTGATTCACCTGATTAACAGCATTCACCTGATTAACCTGGTTAACCTGGTTAACCTGATTAACCTGATTAACCTGAATAACCGGATTAACCGGATTAACCTGATTAACCTGAATAACCTGATTAACCTGGTTAACCTGATTAACCTGGTTAACCTGATTAACCTGAATAACCTGAATAACCGGATTAACCTGGTTAACCTGATTAACCTGATTAACCTGATTCACCTGATTAACCTGGTTAACCTGATTCACCTGATTAACCGGATTAACCGGATTAACCTGAATAACCTGAATAACCTGATTAACCTGGTTAACCTGATTAACCTGATGGAATGTAACATTTCTCCCATAACTTTATTAACCTGATGGAATGTAACATTTCTCCCATAACTTTATTAACCTGATGGAATGTAACATTTCTCCCATAACTTTATTAACCTGATGGAATGTAACATTTCTCCATAACTTTATTAACCTGATGGAATGTAACGTTTCTCCCATAACTTTATTAACCTGATGGAATGTAACATTTCTCCCATAACTTTATTAACCTGATGGAATGTAACATTTCTCCATAACTTTATTAACTGATGGAATGTAACGTTTCTCCCAGAACTTTATTAACCTGATGGAAGTAACGTTTCTCCCATAACTTTATTAACCTGATGGAATGTAACATTTCTCCCATAACTTTATTACCTGATGGAATGTAACGTTTCTCCCATAACTTTATAACCTGATGGAATGTAACATTTCTCCCATAACTTTATTAACCTGATGGAATGTAACGTTTCTCCCATAACTTTATTAACCTGATGGAATGTAACGTTTCTCCCAGAACTTTATTAACCTGATGGAATGTAACGTTTCTCCCAGAACTTTATTAACCTGATGGAATGTAACGTTTCTCCCATAACTTTATTAACCTGATGGAATGTAACATTTCTCCCATAACTTTATTAACCTGATGGAATGTAACATTTCTCCCATAACTTTATTAACCTGATGGAATGTAACATTTCTCCCATAACTTTATTAACCTGATGGAATGTAACGTTTCTCCCAGAACTTTATTAACCTGATGGAATGTAACGTTTCTCCCATAACTTTATTAACCTGATGGAATGTAACATTTCTCCCATAACTTTATTAACCTGATGGAATGTAACATTTCTCCCATAACTTTATTAACCTGATGGAATGTAACATTTCTCCCATAACTTTATTAACCTGATGGAATGTAACGTTTCTCCCATAACTTTATTAACCTGATGGAATGTAACGTTTCTCCCAGAACTTTATTAACCTGATGGAATGTAACGTTTCTCCCAGAACTTTATTAACCTGATGGAATGTAACGTTTCTCCCATAACTTTATTAACCTGATGGAATGTAACATTTCTCCCATAACTTTATTAACCTGATGGAATGTAACATTTCTCCCATAACTTTATTAACCTGATGGAATGTAACATTTCTCCCATAACTTTATTAACCTGATGGAATGTCACATTTCTCCCATAACTTTATTAACCTGATGGAATGTAACGTTTCTCCCAGAACTTTATTAACCTGATGGAATGTAACGTTTCTCCCAGAACTTTATTAACCTGATGGAATGTAACGTTTCTCCCAAGAGAGATGGTGCTCAGGGCTAGCCATACATGCTGTGGAGCAGGAGAGATGGGGCTCAGGGCTAGCCATACACGCTGTGGAGCAGGAGAGATGATGCTCAGGGCTAGCCATACACGCTGTGGAGCAGGAGAGATGGTGCTCAGGGCTAGCCATACACGCTGTGGAGCAGGAGAGATGGGGCTCAGGGCTAGCCATACACGCTGTGGAGCAGGAGAGATGGTGCTCAGGGCTAGCCATACACGCTGTGGAGCAGGAGAGATGGTGCTCAGGGCTAGCCATACACGCTGTGGAGCAGGAGAGATGGTGCTCAGGGCTAGCCATACACGCTGTGGAGCAGGAGAGATGGTGCTCAGGGCTAGCCATACACGCTGTGGAGCAGGAGAGATGGTGCTCAGGGCTAGCCATACACGCTGTGGAGCAGGAGAGATGGTGCTCAGGGCTAGCCATACACGCTGTGGAGCAGGAGAGATGGTGCTCAGGGCTAGCCATACACGCTGTGGAGCAGGAGAGATGGTGCTCAGGGCTAGCCATACACGCTGTGGAGCAGGAGAGATGGTGCTCAGGGCTAGCCATACACGCTGTGGAGCAGGAGAGATGGTGCTCAGGGCTAGCCATACACGCTGTGGAGCAGGAGAGATGGTGCTCAGGGCTAGCCATACACGCTGTGGAGCAGGAGAGATGGTGCTCAGGGCTAGCCATACACGCTGTGGAGCAGGAGAGATGGTGCTCAGGGCTAGCCATACACGCTGTGGAGCAGGAGAGATGGTGCTCAGGGCTAGCCATACACGCTGTGGAGCAGAGGCAGTATGAGCAAGACATTGTTAGTTCTAAACGTCAGGTTTGTCTACCTTCTCCTAAACACAGACACAGTGCTTTTCCACTACCACTTCGTCCCATCCCTGCTCTGTCTCTTGTTTCTGTTTGCCTCCCAAAAGGCACCCTATTCCTTATATAGTGCACTACTTTTTACCTAAGCCCTATGGCTCCTAGTCGAAAGTAGCGCACTATATAGGGAATAGGGTGCAATTTTGGGAGTGAGTCTCTGTGCTGAGTGGACAGATAAGATGGACGACAAGGCTCCATACAAATGGAGCTCTGAGTGGAAGTCTCTCAAGTGTTTGACTTTCCTGTCCGTTTGTTGAAAATTCCATCAAATTTTTTGGGGACGTTTGTTGGGACTTTACCATGGTTAGCCAGAGAACCAGCCAAGGTCACAGTAGTAATGTACTTTTCATCCCAAATGCACACCCTTTTCCCTATGTAGTGCACTACTTTTAACCAGAACGCTATGGAACCCTATAGTCAAAGGTAGTGCACTATAAAAGGAATAGAGTGTTTTTTTTGGGACACAGCCATAATGTGGGATGGCTACAAGACAACCATTGGAATAGTGTTGATAGCTTTTAGGGGTCTACTCACTCTTTATATATGTTTGCTCTACTTCTAAAATGGTTTGGGAATAAAAGTCCTACTTTGTTATACATGGCCATATTCCATTTGATGTGTAAATTCTTCAAGAGATCTAACGTCCTGGAGCCTGTCATGGGCCCTCTCACGGGTCCAAGTGATATCATGAATGGCTGATCCACTTTACTCACATGGCCAGTCTGCCACTCACATGGAATAAAACAAAATATGAATTCAGAAATTAAATCCTGATTCTTTTACCAGTTCCAGAGACAGCTCGTCATCTTCTGTTCAGGATGAGACTGAAGGACAGGGTGTTTAGGGGTCTCTCTCTCTCTCTCTCTCCCCCCTCTCTCTCTGTCTCTCTCTCTCTCTCTCTCTCTCTCTCCCCTCTCTCTCTCTCTCTCTCTCTCTCTGTCTCCCTCTCCCTCTCTCTCTCCCTATCTCCCTCTCCTTTTCTCTCTCTCTCCCTATCTCTCTCTCTCTCTCTCCCTCTCTCTGTCTCCCTCTCTCTCTCTCTCTATCTCTCTCTCGCTCTCTCTCTCTCTCTCTCTCCTTTCAAAGGGCTTTATTGGCATGGGAAACATATGTTTACATTGTCAAAGCAAGTGAAATAGATAATAAACAAAAGTGAAATAAATAATAAAAATTAACAGTAAACATATGTAACCCACACAGTAAACACGCACCAGGCCTCCAGTGCGCCTACCCAGTCCGGTACGTCCGGTGCCAGCTCCCCGCACCAGCCCTGAAGTGCGTGTCACCAGTCCGGTGCCACCTGTGCCAGCTCCACTCACCAGGCCTCCAGTGCGTCTCCCCAGCCAGCTCCCCGCACTCTCCCTGAAGTGCGTGTCACCACTGTCACGCCCTGACCATAGAGAGCCCTCGTTTCTCTATGGTGTTTAGGTCAGAGCGTGACTAGGGGGGTGTTCTAGTCATTTATTTTCTATGTGGCCGGTTTGTATGGTTCCCAATTAGAGGCAGCTGGTAATCGTTGCCTCTAATTGGGGATCATATTTAGGAAACCCTTTCTCCCACCTGTGTTTTGTGGGATATTGTTTTGAGTGAGTGCACGGTCATTGCTTGTTTCTTGGTTTGTTTAAGTTTCACTAAAACAAAGATGTGGAACTCCAATCACGCTGCGCCTTGGTCCATCTCTCTTCACGACCGTGACAGTATAAATACTACTAGTGGTAATGGTAGTAGAGATATTAGAGGTATAAATACTACTAGTGGTAATGGTAGTAGTAGAGATATTAGAGGTATAAATACTACTAGTGGTAATGGTAGTAGAGATATTAGAGGTATAAATACTACTAGTGGTAATGGTAGTAGTAGAGATATTAGAGGTATAAATACTACTAGTGGTAATGGTAGTAGAGATATTAGAGGTATAAATACTACTAGTGGTAATGGTAGTAGTAGAGATATTAGAGGTATAAATACTACTAGTGGTAATGGTAGTAGAGATATTAGAGGTATAAATACTACTAGTGGTAATGGTAGTAGAGATATAAGAGGTATAAATACTACTAGTGGTAATGGTAGTAGTAGAGATATTAGAGGTATAAATACTACTAGTGGTAATGGTAGTAGACCTATTAGAGGTATAAATACTACTAGTGGTAATGGTAGAAGTAGAGATAGAGGTATAAATACTACTAGTGGTAATGGTAGTAGTAGAGATATTAGAGGTATAAATACTACTAGTGGTAATGGTAGTAGTAGAGATATTAGAGGTATAAATACTACTAGTGGTAATGGTAGTAGTAGAGATATTACAGG
>NC_138311.1:55997500-56037500 GCF_965601325.2 Salmo salar | reverse complement strand
TATGGAGGATATTTAAACACTAACTCATGTCTACAGTATGAAAGGAGAGGAGAAGAGGAGAGGAGAGGAGAGGAGAGGGAAGAGGAGAGGAGGGGGAAGAGGAGAGGGAGAGTAGAGGAAGTGGAGATCTCTCCACTCTCTCTCATTCTTTATCTCTCTCTATCTCATTCTCCCTCCTTCCCATGGGTTAGTATGGACATACAAAGAGACATCCTGCCTTTTGTTTTTCAAATTTCCAAGTCTGACTTAAACTTTGTGGCTTAGTGGTTTGGTTGAGATGTTGAACATTCCATGATAAACAAAAAAAAAAACATCTCTATGCATTTATACAGCACATATCTTTGTTGAATATGTTTTAGTGTCTTAGGTGATTTTAATGTTAGTTAATAAACACAGTTCCAATCTGAATATCCTCTTGGTTTTCACAGAACGAATGAATAAACAATAACTTATCCATATTTGTTTTCAGAAATATAAATTAATCTTGGATTGATATCATGTAACAATAATAAGCAGATAATTTTTATACATGTTTTATTACACATTCAGCATTAAATACTAAAAACACATTTGAAGTTGGTGTCATTACTCATTCAAGGCTGTGGGTGTGTCCCAAATGGCAACTTTAGTGCACTTCTTTCAACTAGGGCTCTGGTCAAAAGTAGTGCACTATATAGGGGAATAGGGTGCCATTTCCGGCGCAGATATCATGTTATCATATGGATGTATATTTTGAGACATGAGGTCTCACATCTCCATGGGGGTTAATTAAATGTTGAGGATTAAATGTAGTTTTTAAAGTACACTCCAAGGTGATTACGTTAATGATTTCAACTCAATTTAATCCATCCAACCCCCAAGATAAATTGTACCTTTACCATAACAGATAGTTAGGACCAAATTAATGTTGAAGTAATTTTCAATTAGGATGCAGAGATATGCCTATGTGATTATGGACTCATTTGGAAATGTTGGATAAAGTTTTGATACTGTTGGAGTTTCATTTTTTGTAGTTGAGCAGGAAAAGATGGGGAGAGGAGAGGATGAGGAGAGGAGAGGATGGGGAGAGGAGAGGATGGGGAGAGGAGAGGAGAGGAGAGGATGGGGAGAGGAGAGGAGAGGAGAGGATGGAGAGAGGAGAGGATGGAGAGAGGAGAGGAGAGGAGAGGATGGAGAGAGGAGAGGATGGAGAGAGGAGAGGATGGGGAGAGGAGAGGATGGGGAGAGGAGAGGAGAGGAGAGGATGGAGAGAGGAGAGGATGGGGAGAGGAGAGGATGGGGAGAGGAGAGGATGGGGAGAGGAGAGGATGGGGAGAGGAGAGGATGGGGAGAGGAGAGGAGAGGAGAGGATGGAGAGAGGAGAGGATGGAGAGAGGAGAGGATGGGGAGAGGAGAGGATGGAGAGAGGAGAGGATGGGGAGAGGAGAGGATGGGGAGAGGAGAGGATGGGGAGAGGATGGGGAGAGGAGAGGATGGAGAGAGGAGAGTATGGCGAGAGGAGAGGATGGGGAGAGGAGAGGATGGGGAGAGGATGGGGAGAGGAGAGGATGGAGAGAGGAGAGGCTGGCGAGAGGAGAGGATGGCGAGAGGAGAGGAAGGGGAGAGGAGAGGATGGGGAGAGGATGGGGAGAGGAGAGGAGAGGATGGAGAGAGGAGAGGATGGCGAGAGGATGGGGTGAGGAGAGGATGGGGAGAGGAGAGGATGGGGAGAGGAGAGGATGGGGAGAGGAGAGGAGAGGATGGAGAGAGGAGAGAGTGGAGAGAGGAGAGGATGGGGAGAGGAGAGGAGAGGATGGGGAGAGGATGGGGAGAGGAGAGGATGGGGAGAGGAGAGGAGAGGATGGAGAGAGAAGAGAGTGGAGAGAGGAGAGGATGGGGAGAGGAGAGGATGGGGAGAGGAGAGGATGGCGAGAGGATGGGGAGAGGAGAGGATGGGGAGAGGATGGAGAGAGGAGAGGAGAGGATGGAGAGAGGAGAGGATAGAGGAGGCAGGTAGCCTAGTGGTTAGAGGAGGCAGGTAGCCTAGTGGTTAGAGGAGGCAGGTAGCCTAGTGGTTAGAGGAGGCAGGTAGCCTAGTGGTTAGAGGAGGCAGGTAGCCTAGTGGTTAGAGGAGGCAGGTAGTCTAGTGGTTAGAGGAGGCAGGTAGCCTAGTGGTTAGAGGAGGCAGGTAGCCTAGTGGTTAGAGGAGGCAGGTAGCCTAGTGGTTAGAGGAGGCAGGTAGCCTAGTGGTTAGAGGAGGCAGGTAGCTGAGTGGTTAGAGGATGCAGGTAGCCTAGTGGTTAGAGGAGGCAGGTAGCCTAGTGGTTAGAGGAGGCAGGTAGCCTAGTGGTTAGAGGAGGCAGGTAGTGGTTAGAGGAGGCAGGTAGCCTAGTGGTTAGAGGAGGCAGGTAGCCTAGTGGTTAGAGGAGGCAGGTAGCCTAGTGGTTAGAGGAGGCAGGTAGCCTAGTGGTTAGAGGAGGCAGGTAGTCTAGTGGTTAGAGGAGGCAGGTAGCCTAGTGGTTAGAGGAGGCAGGTAGCCTAGTGGTTAGAGGAGGCAGGTAGCCTAGTGGTTAGAGGAGGCAGGTAGCCTAGTGGTTAGAGGAGGCAGGTAGCCTAGTGGTTAGAGGGGCAGGTAGCCTAGTGATTAGAGGAGGCAGGTAGCCTAGTGGTTAGAGGAGGCAGGTAGCCTAGTGGTTAGAGGAGGCAGGTAGCCTAGTGGTTAGAGGAGGCAGGTAGTGGTTAGAGGAGGCAGGTAGCCTAGTGGTTAGAGGAGGCAGGTAGAGCCTAGTGGTTAGAGGAGGCAGGTAGCCTAGTGGTTAGAGGAGGCAGGTAGCCTAGTGGTTAGAGGAGGCAGGTAGCCTAGTGGTTAGAGGAGGCAGGTAGTCTAGTGGTTAGAGGAGGCAGGTAGCCTAGTAGTTAGAGGAGGCAGGTAGCCTAGTGGTTAGAGTGTAGGGCCGGCAGGTAACCTAGTGGTTAGAGGAGGCAGGTAGTCTAGTGGTTAGAGCGTTGGACTAGTAACCGAAAGGTTGCCAGACCAAATCCCCGAGCTGACAAGGTAAAAATCTGTCGTTCTGCCCCTGAACAAGGCAGTTAACCCCACTGTTTCTAGACCGTCATTGTAAATAAGAATTTGTTCTTTAACTGACTTGCCTAGTTAAGTAAAATAAAAATACAAAAAATGTGACTTTATCTCTGTTTCTCTGTCTTGCTTAGGTTTCTGAGTGGTTTTGCCTAGCTTCACACAGACTACGTAATTACCCCGATCTCTTAGACTCTCATTTGGGATGTTTCTGGACAGTTATTATTAGAAGCAGTTGTAATTAGCATTGGATGTCCTAGTAATTATGCTTTTACATTATCTTGTGAAGTTACTGCTCTCACTAGCTAGCTGACATGTTTGTCAGACACACAGAGAGAGAGAGCCCTCTGTTTCCACTGTTTCCCCTCTGGCCTGGCTCTCCACCTCCACTGTTTTCCCTCTGGCCTGGCTCTCTACCTCCACTGTTTCCCCTCTGGCCTGGCTCTCCACCTCCACTGTTTTCCCTCTGGCCTGGCTCTCTACCTCCACTGTTTCCCCTCTGGCCTGGCTCTCCACCTCAACTGTTTCCCCTCTGGCCTGGCTCTCTACCTCCACTGTTTCCCCTCTGGCCTGGCTCTCCACCTCTACTGTTTCCCCTCTGGCCTGGCTCTCTACCTCCACTGTTTCCCCTCTGGCCTGGCTCTCTACCTCCACTGTTTCCCCTCTGGCCTGGCTCACTGTTTTTAACTGTTTCCCCTCTGGCCTGGCTCTCTGTTTTTACTGTTTACCCTCTGGCCTGGCTCTCCACCTCTAATGTTTCCCCTCTGGCCTGGCTCTCCACCTCCACTGTTTACCCTCTGGCCTGGCTCTCCACCTCTGCTGTTTCCCTTCTGGCCTGGCTCTCCACCTCAACTGTTTCCCCTCTGGCCTGGCTCTCGTCCTCCACTGTTTCCCCTCTGGCCTGGCTCTCCACCTCCACTGTTTCCCCTCTGGCCTGGCTCTCCACCTCCACTGTTTCCCCTCTGGCCTGGCTCTCCACCTCTGCTGTTTCCCTTCTGGCCTGGCTCTCCGCCTCAACTGTTTCCCCTCTGGCCTGGCTCTGGTCCACAACTGTTTCCCCTCTGGCCTGGCTCTCCACCTTTACTGTTTCCGCTCTGGCCTGGCTCTCTACCTCAACTGTTTCCCCTCTGGCCTGGCTCTCCACCTTCTCTGTTTCCCTCTGGCCTGGCTCTCAACCTCTACTGTTTCCCCCTGGCCTGGCTCTCTGTTTTTACTGTTTCCCCTCTGGCCTGGCTCTCCACCTCCACTGTTTACCCTCCGGCCTGGCTCTCCACCTCTGCTGTTTCCCCTCTGGCCTGGCTCTCCACCTACACTGTTTCCCCTCTGGCCTGGCTCTCCACCTCTGCTGTTTCCCTTCTGGCCTGGCTCTCCACCTCAACTGTTTCCCCTCTGGCCTGGCTCTCGTCCTCCACTGTTTCCCCTCTGGCCTGGCTCTCCACCTCTACTGTTTCCCCTCTGGCCTGGCTCTCCACCTCTACTGTTTCCCCTCTGGCCTGGCTCTCCACCTCTGCTGTTTCCCCTCTGGCCTGGCTCTCCACCTCTGCTGTTTCCCTTCTGGCCTGGCTCTCCACCTCAACTGTTTCCCCTCTGGCCTGGCTCTCCACCTCAACTGTTTCCCCTCTGGCCTGGCTCTCCACCTTTACTGTTTCCGCTCTGGCCTGGCTCTCTACCTCAACTGTTTCCCCTCTGGCCTGGCTCTCTACCTCAACTGTTTCCCCTCTGGCCTGGCTCTCTACCTCAACTGTTTCCCCTTCTGGCCTGGCTCTCCACCTCAACTGTTTCCCCTCTGGCCTGGCTCTGGTCCACAACTGTTTCCCCTCTGGCCTGGCTCTCCACCTCTACTGTTTCCGCTCTGGCCTGGCTCTCTACCTCAACTGTTTCCCCTCTGGCCTGGCTCTCCACCTCTACTGTTTCCCTCTGGCCTGGCTCACCTGGCTCTCCGCCTTCTAACTGTTTCCCTCTGGCCTGGCTCTCCACCTCACTGTTTCCCCTCTGGCCTGCTCTCCACCTCTCTGTTTCCCTCTGGCCTGGCTCTCTGTTTTTACTGTTTCCCCTCTGGCCTGGCTCTCCACCTCGACTGTTTCCCCTCTGGCCTGGCTCTCCACCTCTGCTGTTTCCCCTCTGGCCTGGCTCTCCACCTCCACTGTTTCCCGCTCTGGCCTGGCTCTCCACCTCTACTGTTTCCCTCTGGCCTGGCTCTCCACCTCCACTGTTTCCCCTCTGGCCTGGCTCTCCACCTCAACTGTTTCCCTCTGGCCTGGCTCTCCACCTCAACTGTTTCCCCTCTGGCCTGGCTCTCCACCTTCTCTGTTTCCCCTCTGGCCTGGCTCTCCACCTCAACTGTTTCCCCTCTGGCCTGGCTCTCCACCTTCTCTGTTTCCCCTCTGGCCTGGCTCTCCACCTCAACTGTTTCCCCTCTGGCCTGGCTCTCTACCTCAACTGTTTCCCCTCTGGCCTGGCTCTCCACCTCAACTGTTTCCCTCTGGCCTGGCTCTCCACCTTTACTGTTTCCGCTCTGGCCTGGCTCTCTACCTCAACTGTTTCCCCTCTGGCCTGGCTCTCCACCTCAACTGTTTCCCCTCTGGCCTGGCTCTCCACCTTCTCTGTTTCCCTCTGGCCTGGCTCTCTTTTTTTACTGTTTCCCCTCTGGCCTGGCTCTCCACCTCCACTGTTTACCCTCCGGCCTGGCTCTCCACCTCTGCTGTTTCCCCTCTGGCCTGGCTCTCCACCTCCACTGTTTCCCGCTCTGGCCTGGCTCTCCACCTCTACTGTTTCCCTCTGGCCTGGCTCTCCACCTCCACTGTTTCCCCTCTGGCCTGGCTCTCCACCTCAACTGTTTCCCTCTGGCCTGGCTCTCCACCTCAACTGTTTCCCCTCCGGCCTGGCTCTCCACCTCTACTGTTTCCCCTCTGGCCTGGGTCTCTGCCTCTACTGTTTCTCTCTCTCTCTCTCTCTCTCTCTCTCTCTCTCTCTCTCTCTCTCTCTCTCTCTCTCTCTCTCTCTCTCTCTCTCTCTCTCTCTCTCTCACACACACATACACACTCATCCACCCTTACCCTCTCATGACCCTAAGCTCAAATCTAGCAGAAGCGAAACAACTTTGGAATCCTGGCCCGGTCCTTCAGCAGTCTAAGAGCCGATGTTTAGGGAGTAACACAGGCCACTCTTTGTCTCCCAGCGATAGCCTACATTCCAGCCTCTGTGGAGGAGCTCAGTGGAAGGGCTGTAATAAAGGCTTGTTATGAGGGGAGAGATGTGGTTCTGCTGCTTCCTCTATCCAGGCTGAGTGCCAGAAGTCTCATGATGCAAGTTCACACGGAGTCTTAAGATGGTGGGATCAACACGTTATCATTGATTATCGTCAAATTAGACACAAATTTACTTATTCCAAATGAGTGATCAGGCACACTAAATATTTTTTTTATTTTCGTGTCCGCTACACAATATTCTTGTTGTGGCTAATGTTAGGAACTAGTCTAGGGGTTAGGGTAGAGGGTAAGGTTAAGTTTAGGGTAGAGGGTAAGGTTAAGGTTAGGGTAGAGGGAAAGGTCTCTCCTCTCCCTCTTATTCCCCTCTCCTCTCCTCTTCTCTCCTCTCCCCTCCTCTTTCTCTCCTGTCCTCTTCCTCTCCTCTTTCTCTCCTGTCCTCTTCCTCTCCTCTTTCTCTCCTGTCCTCTTCCTCTCCTCTTTCTCTCCTGTCCTCTTCCTCTCCTGTCCTCTCCTCTCCCTCTCCTCTCCTCTTCATCTCCCTCTCTTCCACCCTTTTCCTGTCCTCTCCTGTCCTCTTATCTCTCCTGCCCTCTTCCTCTTCCTCCCTCTCCTCTTCTGTCCTCTCCTCTTCCTCTCACGTCCTGTCTTCTCCAGTCCTGTCCTCTTCATCTCCTCTCCTCTATTTTCCTCTCCAATAGCCATAGCGTCATCTGTCACTAAACAATCAACTGTCAGGACGACACAGAGACAACTCGAGGTGGCTGGGACCTGCGGACTGTAGCTCTGTTTCAGTCAAATTATAAAATATCAACATTCACACTATGATTACCGGCTCCTCTACATAATAATAATAATTATACATGAATTACTTATCGAGCTTAAAGAACCTTCATTAGTCTAAAGCGACTAAGTGGTGAATAATAAGTGTGCGTCCCAAATGGAACCCTATTCACCATAGTAGCGCACTGCAGAGGGAATAGGGTGCTGTTTGGGACGTAGATACTAAGGACACCATGGAGCGTTACGGGGTGTGTGTGTGTGTGTGTGTGTGTGTGTGTGTGTGTGTGTGTGTGTGTGTGTGTGTGTGTGTGTGTGTGTGTGTGTGAGTGTGTGTGTGTGTGTGTGTGTGTGTAAGAGTGTGTGTGAGTGTGTGTGTGTGTGTGTAAGAGTGTGTATGTGTGTGTGTGTAGGGAATGTTCTGACAATAACATGTCAACAAAAGAACACACACGTATCGCTGTGAACACACACACACACACACACACACACACACACACACACACACACACACACACACACACACACACACACACACACACACACACACACACACACACACACACACACACACACACACACGCACACACACACACACACACACCCAGTCCTGTGTACCGCACCACATGTGAATCACTATAAGGCACTAGTCAATGCAGGCACATCCATTTTTACATCACATTCCATATAAATCATGTCCCATTTTGTGTTGAACGATATCATCATAAGCCAATAATATGGGAGCGTGTTCCTTACTGCACACATTTTAGGGTTCCCCACAAACATATGAGGCAGGACACTGAGTTAACCAGGCACAGGAAGGAAAATGTACAGACACATGTGACTTCAATCATCTAACATTTACAATTCAATAAGAAGATATGGATTTGCCATAAAAAAATAAAATACGAATGTGGTTCTTTCAACAGCTGGTCGCTGTGGCCACAACCCTGTTTGGCAAATGTAGAAAATGTAATGTGATTTCTAGTTACAGTTTGTGTAGTGTTTCAGAGTCTGGCTGTAGTTAGATAAACTGTTGTTTTCAGAATTGGGCTGTAGTTAGATAAACTGTTGTATTCAGAGTCTGGCTGTAGTTATATAAACTGTTGTATTCAGAGTCTGGCTGTAGTTAGATAAACTGTTGTTTCAGAGTTGGGCTGTAGTTAGATAAACTGTTGTTTTCAGAGTCTGGCTGTAGTTAGATAAACTGTTGTATTCAGAGTCTGGCTGTAGTTAAACAACACACCTAAGTTGAAACATTATTTGAAATCCTTTCTCATATTTTTAACTGGGCTGCCTGAGCTTTCCTGGCGCAACGAGAACCAAATGAATTTTTGCAAAAGTACAAACCCCTTCCATTTGCTACTCCAGGCAGACTAGAGCGAACACAAAAAGTATTTGAAATATTTCAAATAGTATATTTAAATCCAGATGTGGACCAGACCAGAGCTCTACACCGCAGCAGTCGTATGGTTCTTCTGGTATGGGTCGGGATGGCGGGCCGATCCCTCCTCACCATAGGCGTACTTCTCTGGGTTGTCCTGGCGCTGTCCTCCCCCTCCTCCTCCCCTTCCTCCTCCCCCATAGCGGGGACCTGGGAGGGGCAGAGTAGGGGATGGAAAGAACATCTTGGCGCAGGGGTCCCTTCTGTTGAGGAGAGGGGTGGTAATACCATGGGTCGGATTGGTGGGGGTCACCCCTGGAGGGGTAATTGGGGTAGGATGGCCCTGGGCTGGGGGTAGTGACCAACCGAGCCTGGGTGCTGCATGGGGTACCCCTCAGTAGGATCCATGGTGCCCCGCCTAGAAGGGAAGAGAAGAAGAAGTGGAAGAAGAAGGTTAGGAATGTGGGATGGTCATTACAGCCTGTTTCAGTCCAGCAAATCTAATTTACAAGACCAACTAAAGGGTCAAACAATTTCTCACTCTCACATTATGAGGCTGGAAATCAGTCTATGCTGTACCATCGGTAGGAAAACCAGATGTACAGCTGAGCAGTGTGCTGAGAATATGGTTGTGTTCCAATAGCATTCTATTCCTTATTAAAAAGTGCACTACTTTTGCACAGAGACATATGGAAAGTAGTGCACTATATAGGGAACAAGTTACCATTTGAGATAGACCCGATCAGTTTTATCAAAACGAATCACATTTTATTGGTCACATACACATGGTTAGCAGATGTTAATGCGAGTGTAGCAAAATGCTTGTGCTTCTAGTTCCCGACCATGCAGTAATATCTAACAAGTAATCTAAGGATTCCACAACAAATACCTAATACATACAAATCTAAGTAAAGGAATGGAATAAGAATATATACATTTAAATATATGGATGAACAATGACAGAGGGACATAGGCAAGATGCAATAGATGGTATAGAATACATCTGACTACAGGGTCAGAGGTCACCTCTAACACATTGTCGTGACTTGACTTCAACATGAATCTGAAAACTGAGGCTTACTTATGATTCAGTACTACACAAATTGGTTAAATTATTTATCTACTAGCTAATTAACCTGTTGGGGCTAGGGGGCAGTATTTGCACGGCCGGATAAAAAACGTACCCGATTTAATCTGGTTACTACTCCTGCCCAGTAACTAGAATATGCATATAGTTATTGGCTTTGGATAGAAAACACCCTAAAGTTTCTAAAACTGTTTGAATGGTGTCTGTGAGTATAACAGAACTCATTTGGCAGGCCAAAACCTGAGAAGATTCCTTACAGGAAGTGGCCTGTCTGACCATTTCTTGCCCTCCTTGATCATCTCTAACAAATACAGGGGATCTCTGGCATGACGTGACACTTCCTACGGCTCCCATGGGCTCTCAGAAGGCGGGAAAAAGCTGAACGATGTAATTCCATCCCCAGGCTGAAACACATTAGCGCGTTTGGCAAGTGCTCTATCAGAGGGCCATTAGACTGAGGCTCGTGCATGAGGGGATAGCATGCTTTTACTTTCACTCTCTTTGTAATAAAAAACGATTTCCCGGTCGGAATATTATCGCTTTTTTATGAGAAAAATGGCATAAAAATTGATTTTAAACAGCGGTTGACATGCTTCGAAGTACGGTAATGGAATATTTAGATTTTTTTTGTCACGAAATGCGCCATGCTCGTTATTTACCCTTTCGGATAGTGTCTTGAACGCACGAACAAAACGCCGCTATTTGGATATAACAATGGATTATTTGGGACCAAACCAACATTTGTTATTGAAGTAGAAGTCCTGGGAGTGCATTCTGACGAAGAACAGCAAAGGTAATAACATTTTTCTTATAGTAAATCTGACTTTGGTGAGTGCTAAACTTGCTGGGTGTCTAAATAGCTAGCCCTGTGATGCCGGGCTATCTACTTAGAATATTGCAAAATGTGCTTTCACCGAAAAGCTATTTTAAAATCGGACATATCGAGTGCATAGAGGAGTTCTGTATCTATAATTCTTAAAATAATTGTTATGTTTTTTTGTGAACGTTTATCGTGAGTAATTTAGTAAATTCACCGGCAGTGTTCGGTCGGAATGCTAGTCACATGCTAATGTAAAAAGCTGGTTTTTGATATAAATATGAACTTGATTGAACAAAACATGCATGTATTGTATAACATAATGTCCTAGGGTTGTCATCTGATGAAGATCATCAAAGGTTAGTGCTGCATTTAGCTGTGGTTTGGGTTTATGTGACATTATATGCTAGCTTGAAAAATGGGTGTCTGATTATTTCTGGCTGGGTACTCTGCTGACATAATCTAATGTTTTGCTTTCGTTGTAAAGCCTTTTTGAAATCGGACAGTGTGGTTAGATTAACGAGAGTCTTGTCTTTAAAATGGTGTAAAATAGTCATATGTTTGAAAAATTGAAGTTTTTGCATTGTTGAGGTATTTGAATATCTCGCCACGGGATTACACTGGCTGTTGAGTAGGTGGGACGCAAGCGTCCCACCTAGCCCATAGAGGTTAAATGGTAACACAGGATAAACTCAAACACTCTGCACCAGTTATTGACTGGAAATACACAGAAAACAGGTCCCTAGTGGAATGACAACAACATGGCTGCTTGTTAAAGAAGAGATGGAGAGGGGGAAAGAGACACTTAACATTGCCACATTCAGAAACTACTGTCACCTACAATAACCATATACTTTGCACACGAACCGCCGCCCGCTTTGAGAAAGAAATCATGAATGTATTTACGTGAAATGCCTGGGTTCACCCGGGGATCTCTCGGTAAACGGGCCAGCCTTGGAAAGGCGGTTGGGCTTGTAAAGCTCTGATTGTCCAAAATGATTCCAACAACTCTTCTACTGTTGTCCTTCTTTGTAGTTGTCCGGTATCCGGTGACTTGTTGTTGAACTACAGAGTTGATTTCCCTTCAATTCGCTCTGGAAAATGCTTCTTTGAAGATTGGCTAGCCAGCCGTATTGATGGTTCGAGGATACGCTAGCCAGCAGTATTGATGGTTTGAAGATACGCTAGCCAGCCGTATCGATGGTTTGAAGATAGGCCAGCCAGCCGTATCGATGGTTTGAAGATAGGCTAGCCAGCCGTATCGATGGTTCCCCAATGGGGTGATGAGAGTAGTGTAATAAGATGGTTTGAGCAGAGTAACAGGATGGTCCTTCTTAAATTCGTTTTTGAAGGATACTTTACTTAGGACAGCTAAATCAGCCGTACAAGGTGATTGTCCGGGAAGGTGAGTTTATCGTCTGCACCTCGTGTTGAGATTCAAAGTTCAAACCGTTTTAAATGTGTAGCTGCCGCTTTCACGCTTTTTCTGATTCAATATGTTAATTTCTTAACCCATCGTTTTTTACCTTTTGTTCAAAAAGGGGCGGTTCCAACAGGTTGGCATGCTCCCTGACCTCACTCAGGGCGATGATTACGCACTGTGCAAAGTTATGGAAAACTGTGATCTCTTATAGCTTATAAAATCACATCCTTTTCTTTTAAAAAAAACACTTTCATCATTTTCCATATTACATGCACAACAACAAGTTCCAACATTTTTAATGACATCGCAAAATAACAAACAAAATGACATTAGTGTTTTATAGATCGCCTCTGACCATTCCCCACGTTCTACGTTACAAATGTTGTTCCGGTATTTTCTTTTAAACGTATTAGAGTTTCAGCGGGCAAAAGTGTTTGTTGAGACAAAGCACATTCCTTTGGTGTATTTCGAGAGCACGGGCCTGGATCTCCTCCCTTGATTTACAACAGGACGTGAGTTGTTCATCCCCACTAGTTCTTCCCTCCCCCCTCTACAGGTGAAAGGGGGATCTGATTGAAGTTATTCATTGCAAACCTGATCTGACATATTTGGATTGTCGTGGACAGTCATGACAGCGTTTTATATACAGTACCAGTCAAAAGTTGACACACCTACTCATTCAATGGTGGAGACATCACAACTATAAAATAACACACATGGAATCATGTAGTAACCAAACAAAATAGATTTTAGATTCTTGAAAAGTAACCACCCTTTGCTTTGATGACAGCTTTGCACACTCTTGGCATTCTCTCAACTAGCATTTCAATTAACAGGTGTGCTTTGTTAAAAGTACATTTGTGGAATTTCTTTCCTTCTGAATGCGTTTGAGCCAATCAGTTTATGTTGTGACAAGGTAGAGGTGGTATACAGAAGATAGCCCTATTTAGTAATTTCTTCACTATCGTTCTACAATGTAGAAAATAGTAAAAATAAAGAAAAAACTCTGGAATGAGTAGGTGTGTCCAAACTTTTGACTGGTACTGTATCTACCTCAATATACATATATATCTGTATATATTTTTATGTGTTCATTTAGCAGACGTTCTTATCCAGAACAACTCGAGGTTAAGGGCAAATTCGCTGCTTTTTTGTCACCTAGTCATCTCGGGGATTCAAACCAGCAACCTTTAGTTTACTGGCCCAATGCTCTGAGCCACTAGGCAACCTGTCGCACAACCAGACAGGGTCAGAATGGGTTGCTAGTTGACCTGGGAGGGAGGTTCATTCTGTACCACTAGGCAACCTGTTGCGCAACCACACAGGGTCAGAATGGGTTGCTAGGTGGCCATTACATGTTGACCTGGGAGGGAGGTTCATTCTGTACCACTAGGCAACCTGTCGCGCAACCACACAGGGTCAGAATGGGTTGCTAGGTGGCCATTACATGTTGACCTGGGAGGGAGGTTCATTCTGTACCACTAGGCAACCTGTCGCGCAACCACACAGGGTCAGAATGGGTTGCTAGGTGGCCATTACATGTTGACCTGGGAGGGAGGTTCATTATGTACCACTAGGCAACCTGTCGCGCAACCACACAGGGTCAGAATGGGTTGCTAGGTGGCCATTACATGTTGACCTGGGAGGGAGGTTCATTCTGTACCACTAGGCAACCTGTCGCGCAACCACACAGGGTCAGAATGGGTTGCTAGGTGGCCATTACATGTTGACCTGGGAGGGAGGTTCATTATCAATGAATTAATCCGGTCTTTCCCAACAAATTAATCAACTCAAACATTTCAACATGAACATTCACTTTTTTGAGTGCATGTACACTGCAAACATTTCTAACATTTTACTGAGTTACAGTTCATACTAGGAAATTAGGCCCTAATCTATGGATTTCACATGACTGGGAATACAGATATGCATCTGTTGGTCACAGATACCTTAAAAAAAAAAAATTAGGTAGGTGCGTGGATCAGAAAACCAGTCAGCCTCTGGTGTGACCACCATTTGTCTCATTTAGCACATAGAGTTGATCAGGCTGTTGATTGCAGCCTGTGGAATGTTGGTCCCACTCCTATTCAATGGCTGTGCGAAGTTGCTGATTATTGGCGGGAACTGGAACACGGTGTCGTACACGTCGATCCAGAGCATCCCAAACATGCTCAATGGGGTGACACGTCTGGTGAGTATGCAGGCCATGGAAGAACTGGGACATTTTCAGCTTCCAGGAATTGTGTCCAGATCCTTGCAACATGGGGCAGTGTATTATCATACTAAAACATGAGGTGATGGCGGCAGATTAATGGCACGATGGGCCTCAGGATTGACAAAATGCTATTGTGTTCGTTGTCTGTAGCTTACGCCTGCCCATACCATAACCCCACCGCCACCATGGGGCACTCTGTTCACAACGTTGACATCAGCAAACCGCTCGCCCACAAGACACCATACACGCTGTCTGCCATCTGCCCAGTACAGTTGAAACCGGGATTCATCCGTGAAGAGTACACTTCTCCAGCGTGCCAGTGGCCATCGAAGGTGAACATTTGCCCACTGAAGTCAGTTACGACATCGAACTGCAGTCAGGTCAAGACCTTGGTGAGGACAACGAAGCCACAGATGAGCTTCCCTGAGACGGTTTCTGACAGTTTGTGCAAACCCACAGTTTCATCAGCTGTTTGGGTGGTTGATCTCAGAAGATCCTGGACTGGAGTGGTTGCACATGGTCTGTGGTTGTGAGGCCGGTTGGACGGACTGCCAAATTCTCTAAAATTACATTGGAGGAGGCTTATGGTAGAGAAATGAACATTAGTTTCTGTGGCAACAGCTCTGATGGACATCCCTGCAGTCAGCATGCCAATTGCACGCTCCCTCAAAACTTGAGACATCTGTGGCATTGTATTGTGTGACAAAACACATTTTAGAGTGGCCTTTTATTGTCCCCCAGCACAAGGTGCACCTGTGTAATAATCATGCTGTTTACTCAGCTTCTTGATATGCCACACCTGTCAGGTGGATGGATTATCTTGGCAAAGGAGAAATGCTCACTAACAGGGATGTAAACAAATTTGTACACAACATTTGAGAAAAATACATCTTTTTGTGTGTATGGAAAATTTCTGTGATATTTTATTTTGGCTCATGAAACATGGGACCAACACTTTACATGTTGCGTTTACATTTTTGTTCAGTGTATATATAGCTTCTTGTCTACAGAGTTTGGAGTGATCACAGTGCACTCTGTCCCCCCTGTCTGCCCCTCTGTATAGGCCAGACAGAGATACAGAGACAGGGAGAGAGAGAAAAGGAGAGAGAGAGACAGAGAGAGAGAGAAAGACAGAGAGAGAGAGACAAAGAGAGAGAGAGAGAGAGAGACAAAGAGCGAGAGAGAGAGACAAAGAGAGACAGAAAGAGAGAGAGACAAAGAGAGAGAGAGAGCGCAAGAGAGCGAGTGAGAGAGAGACAGAGAGAGACAGAGAGAGTGCGAGGGAGAGAGAGAGAGAGTGAGAGAGAGAGAGCAAGAGAGAGAGAGAGAGAGAGGGGAGAGACATGCTTAAACACACACACAGTGACCAAAAATCAACCCTTTATAAGTGACATGTGGTTGGAACCCTGTCTCTCAGGGCCAATTAAAACCACTCACTGGACCCCTGTCTCAGGGCCACATAAAACCACTCACTGGAACCCTGTCTCAGGGCCAAATAAAACCACTCACTGGACCCCTGTCTCAGGGCCAAATAAATCCACTCTCTGGACCCCTGTCTCAGGGCCAAATAAAACCACTCTCTGGACCCCTGTCTCAGGGCCACATAAAACCACTCACTGGAACCCTGTCTCAGGGCCACATAAAACCACTCTCTGGACCCCTGTCTCAGGGCCACATAAAACCACTCTCTGGACCCCTGTCTCAGGGCCACATAAAACCACTCTCTGGAACCCTGTCTCAGGGCCACATAAAACCACTCTCTGGACCCCTGTCTCAGGGCCAAATAAAACCACTCTCTGGAACCCTGTCTAAGGGCCACATAAAACCACTCTCTGGAACCCTGTCTCAGGGCCTATTGCCTGAAGCGCACCTGAGACGCAAAAAGGTGTGTGTCTCTGTGTTTGTGTGTCTCAGTGTGTGTGTCTCAGTGTTTGTGTCTCAGTGTGTGTGTGTGTGTGTGTGTGTGGTGTGTGTGTGTGTGAAGGGCCAGAGGAAACAGACATCCCAAACATGATGAGCATGCAGCTAATCTATTTCCAGTGGTGACCACCCAAAAGGCCAGGACAGTAGGGCGTCGTGTGTGTGTGTGTGTGTGTGTGTGTGTGTGTGTGTGTGTGTGTGTGTGTGTGTGTGTGTGTGTGTGTGTGTGTGTGTGTGTGTGTGTGTGTGTGTGGGTGTGTGTGTCAAGCTTCAGCACTGATCATCTGTCATCTT
Organism: Salmo salar; assembly: GCF_965601325.2. NCBI lineage: Eukaryota > Metazoa > Chordata > Actinopteri > Salmoniformes > Salmonidae > Salmo > Salmo salar. The sequence goes on along the minus strand of NC_138311.1, from coordinate 56,021,316 downwards.
GAAATATTATTGGCCCTGGCCGCTCTGATGTCACCAGGGCACAGATAAGGGGGAAGAGGAGGAGGAGGAGGAGGAAGAGGAGGAGGAGGAGGAGGAGAAATGATGGGGAGGAGGAAGAGAAGGAGGAGGAGGAGCAAGAAGAGCAGGAATGTGGAGGAGAAGTGAGGGGGAGGAGGAAGAAGAGGAGGAATGTGGAGGAGGAGGAGGAGGAGAAATATGGAGGAGAAGTGAGGGGGAGGAGGAAGAGGAGGAAGAGGAGGCGAAGGAATGTGGAGAAGTGAGGAGGAAGAGGAGGAGGGAGAAGAGGAGGAGGAGGAGGAATATGGAAGATAAGTGAGGGGGAGGAGGAAGAGGAGGAAGAGGAGGCGGAGGAATGTGGAGAAGTGAGGAGGAGGAGGAAGAGGAGGAAGAGGAGAACGAGGAGGAAGAGGAGGACTGTGGAGGGAAGAGGGAGAAGAAGGGGGAAGATGAGGAGGAGGAGGAGGAGGAGGAAGAGGAGTGTGGAGGAAATAGGAGGAGAAGGAGGAGGAAGAGGAAGAGTGTGGAGGGAAGAGGATAAAGATTTAGGAGTAGGAGGTAGAGGAGGTGGGAGGACTATGAAACATCATTACTGCAGGTAGATTATCAATCTGGACACATTTGGTCATGAACAGCACCTGGTTCTTCAAGTAAACTGAGATAGAAGGGGCATAAAAAACATACACTGCTCAAAAAAATAAAGGGAACACTTAAACAACACAATGTAACTCCAAGTCAATCACACTTCTGTGAAATCAAACTGTCCACTTAGGAAGCAACACTGATTGACAATACATTTCACATGCTGTTGTGCAAATGGAATAGACAACAGGTGGAAATTATAGGCAATTAGCAAGACACCCCCAATAAAGGATTGGTTGTGCAGGTGGGGATCACAGACCACTTCTCAGTTCTTATGCTTCCTGGCTGATGTTTTGGTCACTTTTGAATGCTGGCGGTGCTTTCACTCTAGTGGTAGCATGAGACGGAGTCTACAACCCACACAAGTGTCTCAGGTAGTGCAGCTCATCCAGAATGGCACATCAATGCAAGCTGTGGCAAGAAGGTTTGCTGTGTCTGTCAGCGTAGTGTCCAGGGCATGGAGGCGCTACCAGGAGACAGGCCAGTACATCAGGAGACGTGGAGGAGGCCGTAGGAGGGCAACAACCCAGCAGCAGGACCGCTACCTCTGCCTTTGTGCAAGGAGGAGCAGGAGGAGCACTGCCAGAGCCCTGCAAAATGACCTCCAGCAGGCCACAAATGTGCATGTGTCTGCTCAAACGGGCAGAAACAGACTCCATGAGGGTGGTATGAGGACCCGACGTCCACAGGTGGGTCTTGTGCTTACAGCCCAACACCGTGCAGGACGTTTGGCATTTGCCAGAGAACACCAAGATTGGCAAATTCGCCACTGGCGCCCTGTGCTCTTCACAGATGAAAGCAGGTTCACACAGAGCACGTGACAGACGTGACAGAGTCTGGAGATGCCGTGGAGAACGTTCTGCTGCCTGCAACATCCTCCAGCATGACTGGTTTGGCGGTGGGTCAGTCATGATGTGGGGTGGCATTTCTTTGGGGGGCTGCACAGCCCTCCATGTGCTCGCCAGAGGTAGCCTGACTGCCATTAGGTACCGAGATGAGATCCTCAGACCCCTTGTGAGACCATATGCTGGTGGGGTTGGCCCTGGGTTCCTCCTAATGCAAGACAATGCTAGACCTCATGTAGCTGAAGTGTGTCAGCAGATCCTGCAAGAGGAAGGCATTGATGCTATGGACTGGCCCGCCCGTTCCCCAGACGTAAATCGAATTGAGCACATCTGGGACATCATGTCTCGCTCCATCCACCAACGCCACGTTGCACCACAGACTGTCCAGGAGTTGGCGGATGCTTTAGTCCAGGTCTGGGAGGAGATCCCTCAGGAGACCATCCGCCACCTCATCAGGAGCATGCCCAAGCATTGTAGGGAGGTCATACAGGCACGTGGAGGCCACACACACTACTGAGCCTCATTTTGACTTGTTTTAAGGACATTACATCAAAGTTGGATCAGCCTGTAGTGTGGTTTTTCACTTTAATTTTGAGGGTGACTCCAAATCCAGACCTCCATGGGTTGATAAATTGGATTTCCATTGATTCTTTTTGTGTGATTTTGTTGTCAGGACATTCAACTATGTAAAGAAAAAAGTATTTTATAAGATGATTTCATTCATTCAGATCTAGGATGTGTTGTTTAAGTGTTCCCTTTATTTTTTTGAGCAGTATATTAAAACACCCTTCTGTCTGTTCAGCTGTCTGTCTGTCCTCCCCAGGCTAGGCTGTATTGTACCTTAGTGTTCTGCAAGGGTTGGTCTGGTCCACTAAGTTAAGACTGAGTACCAGGAGGTTGTCTGGAGGGAATATAGCTGGCCTAGAGGGAATACAGCTGGTCTAGAGGGAATATAGCTGGTCTAGAGGGAATACAGCTGCCCTAGAGGGAATAAAGCTGGCCTATAGGGAATACAGCTGGCCTACATGGAATACAGCTGGCCTAGATGGAATACACCTGGTCTACAGGGAATACATCTGGCCTAGAGGGAATACAGCTGGTCTACAGGGAATACATCTGGTCTGCAGATAATAAAGCTGGGAATACAGCTGGTCTAGAGGGAATACAGCTGGTCTACAGGGAATACAGCTGGCCTAGAGGGAATACAGATGGTCTAGAGGGAATACAGCTGGCACACAGGGAATACAGCTGGTCTAGAGGGAATACAGCTGGTCTACAGGGAATACAGCTGTTCTAGAGGACTGTGAGGAGGGCTGTCTAGAGATAATAACAGTAGAGATGGACTGTGACGAGGGCTGTCTAGTGATAATAACAGTAGAGATGGACTGTGAGGAGGGCTGTCCAGAGATAATAACAGTAGAGATGGACTGTGAGGGCTGTCTAGAGATAATAACAGTAGAGATGGACTGTGAGGAGGGCTGTCTAGAGATAATAACAGTAGAGATGGACTGTGAGGAGGGCTGTCCAGAGATAATAACAGTAGAGATGGACTGTGAGGGCTGTCTAGAGATAATAACAGTAGAGATGGACTGTGAGGGCTGTCTAGAGATAATAACAGTAGAGATGGACTGTGAGGGCTGTCTAGAGATAATAACAGTAGAGATGGACTGTGAGGAGGGCTGTCTAGAGATAATAACAGTAGAGATGGACTGTGAGGAGGGCTGTCTAGAGATAATAACAGTAGAGATGGACTGTGAGGAGGGCTGTCTAGAGATAATAACAGTAGAGATGGACTGTGAGGAGGGCTGTCTAGAGATAATAACAGTAGAGATGGACTGTGAGGAGGGCTGTCTAGAGATAATAACAGTAAAGATGGACTGTGACGAGGGCTGTCTAGAGATAATAACAATAGAGATGGACTGTGAGGAGGGCTGTCTAGAGATAATAACAGTAGAGATGGACTGTGACGAGGGCTGTCTAGAGATAATAACAGTAGAGATGGACTGTGAGGAGGGCTGTCTAGAGATAATAACAGTAGAGATGGACTGTGAGGAGGGCTGTCTAGAGATAATAACAGTAGAGATGGACTGTGAGGAGGGCTGTCTAGAGATAATAACAGTAGAGATGGACTGTGAGGAGGGCTGTCTAGAGATAATAACAGTAAAGATGGACTGTGACGAGGGCTGTCTAGAGATAATAACAATAGAGATGGACTGTGAGGAGGGCTGTCTAGAGATAATAACAGTAGAGATGGACTGTGACGAGGGCTGTCTAGAGATAATAACAGTAGAGATGGACTGTGAGGAGGGCTGTCTAGAGATAATAACAGTAGAGATGGACTGTGACGAGGGCTGTCTAGAGATAATAACAATAGAGATGGCCAGGTCACTGAGTGTTTTGCCTGATGGCTCCTATTACTAACCTACTTTTACTCATTCCTTCATCTCAACAATGCTGAAGAATGCTCAAGTCCTGCCAGGAACTCAATTAGCTATGAGCAGCTTGGAGCAGCTGGGGCTCAGGGGGCTTACAAGAGAATGAAGCTGCAAGCCATTATGGTCCAAGCCTTAGCGACCCCTACTCCAAATACAGGGATACCCCTTATTATGTACACCCTCACGTACAACCCAAACAATCGAATGTACCCCTAAACACGTGTGTGTGTCTGCTTGTGTGTGAGGGTCTTGGTGTGGTGGAGAGATGAAGGGAGAGATGGATGGAGAGATGAATGGAGAGATGAAAGGAAAGATGAATGGAGAAGTGGATAGAGAGATGAATGGAGAGATGGATGGAGAGATGAATGGAGAGATGAATGGAGAGATGAATGGAGAGATGGATGGATAGATGAATGGAGAGATGAATGGAGAGATGAATGGAGAAGTGGATAGAGAGATGAATGGAGAGATGAATGGAGAGATGAATGGAGAAGTGGATGGAGAGATGAATGGAGAGGTGAATGGAGAGATGAATGGAGAGATGGATGGAGAGATGAATGGAGAGATGTGGCTCAGTTGGTAGAGCATGGTGTTTGCAACGCCAGCATGGTGTGTGCAACGCCAGGGTTGTGGGTTTGATTCCCACGGGGGGTCAGTACAAAAAAAATATATGAAATGTATTCACTATCGTAAGTCACTCTGTATAAGAGCGTCTGCTAAATGACTGAAATGTAAAGAGATGGATGGATGGAGAGATTAATGGTTTAGTGTGTAATGGGACAGAGCATAATCAGTCTACTAGGCCCAAGGTCATGGGTTGTGTCCCAAATGGGACCCAATTCCCTAAATAGTGCACTACTTTTATAGCACCATATTCCCTATATAGTGCACTACTTTTCATAGGAATCTGGTCAAAGGTAGTGCACCGTTTAGTGAACAGGGTGCCATTTGGGACGTAATATTGACTAACATTCAGAGGGATTTTCCTGTTCCCATGCAGTCAGAGTCAGAGAAGAATCCCTGGTCTTGTTGTGAGGCTGACTGACTGACATGCCTGGAGAGGACGAGGAGAACGTGCCAGAGACTTCCAAGATGAGGCCCTCTTTCCTTCTCTCTCTCAATGACTGCATCTCAAATGGCACCCTATTCCCTATATACAAAACAAATGGTGCTATGGACCCTGGTAAAAAGTAGGAAATAGCATGTCATTTGGGACAACAAAGCTCCCAGCCAAACAGCTGGCCACAGCTCTCTTACCAGCTCACTGACGGACTATGGCACCATAGAAATACAATTACTAGAAGGGATTAAAGCCCCTCAGACTGGTGGTCCTCACTCATGGGTACACTCAATATGTCCGCCTTTCCACCCTCATGGGTACACTCAATATGTCCGCCTTTCCACCCTCATGGGTACACTTAACATGTCCGCCTTTCCACCCTCATGGGTACACTCAATATGTCCGCCTTTCCACCCTCATGGGTACACTTAACATGTCCGCCTTTCCACCCTCATGGGTACACTCAATATGTCCGCCTTTCCACCCTCATGGGTACACTCAACATGTCCGCCTTTCCACCCTCATGGGTACACTCAATATGTCCGCCTTTCCACCCTCATGGGTACACCCAACATGTCCGCCTTTCCACCCTCATGGGTACACTCAATATGTCCGCCTTTCCACCCTCATGGGTACACTCAACATGTCCGCCTTTCCACATTCATGGGTACACCCAACATGTCCACCTTTCCTCCCTCATGGGTACACCCAACATGTCTGCCTTTCCACCCTCATGGGTACACTCAATATGTCCGCCTTTCCACCCTCATGGGTACACTCAACATGTCCACCTTTCCTCCCTCATGGGTACACCCAACATGTCTGCCTTTCCACCCTCATGGGTACACTCAATATGTCTGCCTTTCCACCCTCATGTGTACACTCAACATGTCTGCCTTTCCACCCTCATGGGTACACCCAACATGTCTGCCTTTCCACCCTCATGGGTACACTCAATATGTCTGCCTATCCTCCCTCATGGGTACACCCAACATGTCCACCTTTCCACCCTCATGGGTACACTCAATATGTCCGCTTTTCCACCCTCATGGGTACACTCAACATGTCCGCCTTTCCACCCTCATGGGTACACTCAATATGTCCGCCTTTCCACCCTCATGGGTACACCCAACATGTCCGCCTTTCCACCCTCATGGGTACACTCAATATGTCCGCCTTTCCACCCTCATGGGTACACTCAACATGTCCGCCTTTCCACATTCATGGGTACACCCAACATGTCCACCTTTCCTCCCTCATGGGTACACCCAACATGTCTGCCTTTCCACCCTCATGGGTACACTCAATATGTCCGCCTTTCCACCCTCATGGGTACACTCAACATGTCCACCTTTCCTCCCTCATGGGTACACCCAACATGTCTGCCTTTCCACCCTCATGGGTACACTCAATATGTCTGCCTTTCCACCCTCATGGGTACACTCAACATGTCTGCCTTTCCACCCTCATGGGTACACCCAACATGTCTGCCTTTCCACCCTCATGGGTACACTCAACATGTCCGCCTTTCCACCCTCATGGGTACACTCAACATGTCCGCCATCACTGAACGTTGACTTGGACAATTTCTACAACTCTAGAGTTTATGATCGAGAACAAATCAAAAGTGATTATCAATCAGCTCTAATCCATACTCTGTGGGCAGTCCAAAGACATTTGAATGTTTGAATGGCTAAAAAAAATATAAAAAAGTATTTCCATGAAAAAATACCCTGAATGTAATCAATCATTTAGTTCCATCCTCTGCATTGAAAACAAATAACTATTTCAGTGTCCGTGTCAAGATGGATTAAAAGCCCTGGAAAGCAGTGACAGGTGTAGCAAGGATCTGGTTAGAATAAATTAGCCACAGACACTAACAAAACAGTTAACACAAGTTTATGAAAAGGAGGAGAAGACGGAGAAGTATTTCAGTACAGGATGAATCTAACAAAACAGCAGTTGTGTAAAGTACTTAAGTATTAAATACTTTAAAGTACTACTTAAGTAGTTTTTGGGGAGTATCTGTACTTTACTATTTATACTTTAAAAGTTTAAAAGTTTTACTTTTACTTCACTACATTCTGGAAGATTTTTTTAAAAACGTTTTAATCAATACATTTTACCGGACACGCCGAAGTACTCATTACATTTTGAATGTTTAGCAGGAAATTGGTCCAATTCAAGCACTTATCAAGAGAACATCCCTGGTCATCCCTACTGCCTCTGATCTGGAGGACTCACTAAACAGAGAACATCCCTGGTCATCCCTACTGATCTGGAGGACTCACTAAACAGAGAACATCCCTGGTCATCCCTACTGTCTCTGATCTGGAGGACTCACTAAACAGAGAACATCCCTGGTCATCCCTACTGATCTGGAGGACTCACTAAACAGAGAACATCCCTGGTCATCCCTACTGATGTGGAGGACTCACTAAACAGAGAACATCCCTGGTCATCCCTACTGATCTGGAGGACTCACTAAACAGAGAACATCCCTGGTAATCCCTACTGTCTCTGATGTGGAGGACTCACTAAACAGAGAACATCTCTGGTCATCCCTACTGATCTGGAGGACTCACTAAACAGAGAACATCCCTGGTCATCCCTACTGATCTGGAGGACTCACTAAACAGAGAACATCCCTGGTCATCCCTACTGTCTCTGATGTGGAGGACTCACTAAACAGAGAACATCTCTGGTCATCCCTACTGATCTGGAGGACTCACTAAACAGAGAACATCCCTGGTCATCCCTACTGATCTGGAGGACTCACTAAACAGAGAACATCCCTGGTCATCCATACTGATGTGGAGGACTCACTAAACAGAGAACATCCCTGGTCATCCCTACTGATCTGGAGGACTCACTAAACAGAGAACATCCCTGGTCATCCCTACTGATGTGGAGGACTCACTAAACAGAGAACATCCCTGGTCATCCCTACTGATCTGGAGGACTCACTAAACAGAGAACATCCCTGGTCATCCCTACTGATCTGGAGGACTCACTAAACAGAGAACATCCCTGGTCATCCCTACTGTCTCTGATGTGGAGGACTCACTAAACAGAGAACATCCCTGGTCATCCCTACTGATGTGGAGGACTCACTAAACAGAGAACATCCCTGGTCATCCCTACTGATCTGGAGGACTCACTAAACAGAGAACATCCCTGGTCATCCCTACTGATCTGGAGGACTCACTAAACAGAGAACATCCCTGGTCATCCCTACTGATGTGGAGGACTCACTAAACAGAGAACATCCCTGGTCATCCCTACTGATCTGGAGGACTCACTAAACAGAGAACATCCCTGGTCATCCCTACTGATCTGGAGGACTCACTAAACAGAGAACATCCCTGGTCATCCCTACTGTCTCTGATGTGGAGGACTCACTAAACAGAGAACATCCCTGGTCATCCCTACTGATGTGGAGGACTCACTAAACAGAGAACATCCCTGGTCATCCCTACTGATCTGGAGGACTCACTAAACAGAGAACATCCCTGGTCATCCCTACTGATCTGGAGGACTCACTAAACAGAGAACATCCCTGGTCATCCCTACTGATCTGGAGGACTCACTAAACAGAGAACATCCCTGGTCATCCCTACTGTCTCTGATGTGGAGGACTCACTAAACAGAGAACATCTCTGGTCATCCCTACTGATCTGGAGGACTCACTAAACATAGAACATCCCTGGTCATCCATACTGATCTGGAGGACTCACTAAACAGAGAACATCCCTGGTCATCCCTACTGATGTGGAGGACTCACTAAACAGAGAACATCCCTGGTCATCTCTACTGATCTGGAGGACTCACTAAACAGAGAACATCCCTGGTCATCCCTACTGATCTGGAGGACTCACTAAACAGAGAACATCCCTGGTCATCCCTACTGATCTGGAGGACTCACTAAACAGAGAACATCCCTACTGTCTCTGATCTGGAGGACTCACTAAACAGAGAACATATCTGGTCATCCCTACTGATCTGGAGGACTCACTAAACAAAGAACATCCCTACTGCCTCTGATCTGGAGGACTCACTAAACAGAGAACATCCCTGGTCATCCCTACTGCCTCTGATCTGGAGGACTCACTAAACAGAGAACATTCCTGGTCATCTCTACTGCCTCTGATCTGGAGGACTCACTAAACAGAGAACATCTCTGGTCATCCCTACTGCCTCTGATCAGGCAGACTCACTAAACAGAGAACATCCCTGACTATATGTAAATAATGTCTGAGTGTTGTAGTGTACCCCTGGCTATCTGTAAATGATGTCTGAGTGTTGGAGTGTGTCCCTGGCTATCTGTAAATTATGTCTGATTGTTGGATTGTTCCCCTGGCTATCTGTAAATGATGTCTGAGTGTTGTATTGTTCCTCTGGCTGTCTGTAAATAATGTCTGAGTGTTGCAGTGTTGGAGTGTACCCCTGGCTATCTGTAAATGATGTCTGAGTGTTGGAGTGTTGGAGTGTACCCCTGGCTATCTGTAAATAATGTCTGAGTGTTGGGGTGTTGGAGTGTTCCCCTGGCTATCTGTAAATGATGTCTGAGTGTTGTATTGTTCCTCTGGCTGTCTGTAAATAATGTCTGAGTGTTGCAGTGTTGGAGTGTACCCCTGGCTATCTGTAAATGATGTCTGAGTGTTGGAGTGTTGGAGTGTACCCCTGGCTATCTGTAAATAATGTCTGAGTGTTGGGGTGTTGGAGTGTTCCCCTGGCTATCTGTAAATGATGTGTGAGTGTTGTAGTGTACCCCTGGCTATCTGTAAATAATGTCTGAGTGTTGGAGTGTTGGAGTGTTCCCCTGGCTGTCTGTAAATGATGTCTGAGTGTTGTAGTGTTGGAGTGTTCCCCTGGCTGTCTGTAAATGATGTCTGAGTGTTGTAGTGTGACCCTGGCTATCTGTAAATAATGTCTGAGTGTTGTATTGTTCCTCTGGCTATCTGTAAATGATGTCTGAGTGTTGGAGTGTTGCCCCTGGCTATCTGTAAATAATGTCTGAGTGTTGGAGTGTTCCCCTGGCTATCTGTAAATGATGTCTGAGTGTTGGAGTGTTGCCCCTGGCTATCTGTAAATAATGTCTGAGTGTTGGAGTGTTCCCCTGGCTATCTGTAAATGATGTCTGAGTGTTGGACTGTACCCCTGGCTGTCTGTAAATGATGTCTGAGTGTTGGAGTGTACCCCTGGCTATCTGTAAATGATGTCTGAGTGTTGGAGTGTTCCCCTGGCTATCTGTAAATACTGTCTGAGTGTTGGAGTGTACCCCAGGCTATCAGTAAATAATGTCTGATTTTTGGAGTGTTCCCCTGGCGAGAAGAGGAGAGGGGAGAGGGGGAGGAGAGGGGAGGAGGAGGAGAAGGAGGGGGGGAGAAGGGGGAGGAGGGGGGAGGGGGAGGAGATAGGAGGAGGATGGGGGAAGATAGAGGAGGAGGAGAAGGAGGGGGAGAAGAAGGGGGGAGGAGGAGAGGGAAGGAGGAGGGGGGAGGAGGGAGGTGGAGGGGGGGAGAGAGGAGGAGGAGAGGGAAGGAGGAGGGGGAGGTGGGAGGAGGATGGGGAGGAGAGAGGAGAAGGGTGGAGGGGGGAGGAGGAGGGGGAGGAGAGGAGAGAGGAGGAGGAGGGGGGAGGAAGAGGAGGAGGAGGAGGAGGAGAGGGAAGGAGGAGCAGTAGGAGGGGGGTAGAACGTGAAGGAGAGGGAAAGCAGGAGTATTGCAGTACAGACAGAAGGATGAATCTTTAACTCAGTGTGTTCTGAGCCTGGGGCAAACACAGTTTTATTAGAGCCTGGGACTAACCCAGTTTCATTAAAGCCTGGGGCTAACCCAGTTTCATTAGAGCACTGTGATCACAGCCTAGCTAGCAGGACCAAAACAAAAGTTTTGATAAAACAGCAAAAACAGTTAATTAAAAAAAAAGAATGAAGGGAAAACTATTTCACCATCCATCAACAGAGAGGGGAAAGCACAGCAGCCTGGGAGGAAGTTAAACCATGAATACAGTAATATGACTAGGGAGTTAAACCATGAATACAGTAATATTACAGTCTGTATGACTAGGGAGTTAAACCATGAATACAGTAATATTACAGTATGTATGTATGTATGACTAGGGAGTTAAACCATGAATACAGTAATATTACAGTATGTATGACTAGGGAGTTAAACCGTGAATACAGTAATATTACAGTCTGTATGACTAGGGAGTTAAACCGTGAATACAGTAATATTACAGTATGTATGTATGTATGACTAGGGAGTTAAACCATGAATACAGTAATATTACAGTATGTATGACTAGGGAGTTAAACCGTGAATACAGTAATATTACAGTCTGTATGTATGACTAGAGAGTTAAACCATGAATACAGTAATATTACAGTCTGTATGTATGACTAGGGAGTTAAACCGTGAATACAGTAATATTACTGTACGTATGTATCTTAGTGTTTATTGGCTTATTTCACTGTAGAGCCTCTAACCCTGCTCATTATATATTATCCAACCTCTCAGTTCCTCCACCCACACATGCTATGACATCTTCTGGTTTCAATGATGTTTCCAGAGACAATATCTCTCTCATCATCACTAAATGCCTAGGTTTACCTCCTCTGTATTCACATTCCACCATACCTTTGTCTGTACATTATACCTTGAAGCTATTTTATCGCCCCCAGAAACCTGCTCCTTTTTCTCTCTATTCTGGACGTCACAGACGACCAATTCTTATAGCTTTTAGCCGTACCCTCATACTCATCCTTCTCTGCTCCTCTGGGGACTCCTACTCCCCAGGCGCTCTATTTTGATGACTTCTGTAACCGTAATAACCTTGGTTTCATGCATGTTAACATTAGAAGCCTCCTCCCAAAGTTTGTTTTATTCACTGCTTTAGCACACTCTGCCAACCCGGATGTACTAGCTGTGTCTGAATCTTGGCTTAGGAAGTCCACCAAAAACTCTGAAATCTTCATCCCTAACTACAACATTTTCAGACAAGATAGAACGACCAAAGGGGGCGGTGTTGCAATCTACTGCAGAGATAGCCTGCAGAGCTCTGTCCTGCTATCCAGGTCTGTACCCAAACAATTTGAACTTCTACTTTTAAAAATCCACCTCTCCAAAAACAAGTCTCTCACCGTTGCCGCCTGCTATAGACCACCCTCGGCCCCCAGCTGTGCTCTGGACACCATATGTGAACTGATTGCCCCCCATCTCTCTCCAGAGCTCGTGCTACTAGGTGACCTAAACTGGGACATGCTTAACACCCCAGCCATCCTACAATCCAAGCTTGATGCCCTCAATCTCAAACAAATTATCAATGAACCTACCAGGTACCACCCCAAAGCCGCAAACACTGGCACCCTCATAGATATCATCCTAACCAACGTGCCCTCTAAATACACCTCTGCTGTTTTCAACCAAGATCTCAGCGATCACTGCCTCATTGCCTACACCCGTAATGGATCAGCGGTCAAACGACCTCCACTCATCACTGTCAAACGCTCCCTGAAACATTTCAACGAGTAAGTCTTTCTAATCGACCTGGCCCTGGTATCCTGGAAGGATATTGACCTCATCCCGTCAGTAGAGGATGCCTGGTTATTTTTTTTAAATTCCTTCCTCACCATCTTAAATAAGCATGCCCCTTTCAAGAAATTTAGAACCAGGAACAGATATAGCCCTTGGTTCTCCCCAGACCTGACTGCCCTTAACCAACACAAAAATATCCTGTGGCGTTCTGCATTAGCATCGAACTGCCCCAGCGATATGCAACTTTTCAGAGAAGTTAGAAACCAATACACACAGGCAGTTAGAAACGCCAAGGCTAGCTTTTTCAAACAGAAATTTGCTTCCTGCAACTCAAACTCTAAAAAGTTCTGGGACACTGTAAAGTCCATGGAGAATAAGAACACCTCCTCCCAACTGCCCACTGCACTGAGGATAGGAAACTCTGTCACCACCGATAAGCCCACTATAATTGAGAATTTCAATAAGCATTTTTCTACGGCTGGCCATGCTTTCCACCTAACTACCCCTACTGCATTCAACAGCACTGCACCCCCCACAGCTACTCGCCCAAGCCTCCCCCATTTCTCCTTCTCCCAAATCCATTCAGCTGATGTTCTGAAAGAGCTGCAAAATCTGGACCCCTACAAATCAGCTGGGCTAGACAATCTGGACCCTTTCTTTCTAAAATTATCTGCCGAAATTATTGCAACCCCTATTACTAGCCTGTTCAACCTCTCTTTCGTGTCATCTGAGATTCCCATAGATTGGAAAGCAGCTGCTGTCATCCCCCTCTTCAAAGGAGGTGACACTCTTGACCCAAATTGCTACAGACCTATATCCATCCTACCCTGCCTTTCTAAGGTCTTCGAAAGCCAAGTCAACAAACAGATTACCGACCATTTCGAATCCCACCGCACCCTCTCCGCTATGCAATCTGGTTTCAGAGCTGGTCATGGGTGCACCTCAGCCACGCTCAAGGTCCTAAACGACATCGTAACCGCGATCGATAAGAAACAATACTGTGCTGTCGTATTCATTGACCTGGCCAAAGCTTTTGACTCTGTTAATCACCACATCCTCATCGGCAGACTCAGTAGCCTTGGTTTCTCAAACGATTGCGTCGCCAGGTTCACCAACTACTTCTTTGATAGAGTTCAGTGTGTCAAATCGGAGGGCCTGCTGTCCGGACCTCTGGCAGTCTCTATGGGGGTACCACAGGGTTCAATTCTTGGGCCAACTCTTTTCTCTGTATACATCAATGATGTCGCTCTTGCTGCTGGTGAATCTCTGATCCACCTCTACGCAGACGACACCATTCTGTATATTTCTGGCCCTTCTTTGGACACTGTGTTAACAACCCTCCAGACGAGCTTCAATGCCATACAACTCTCCTTCCGTGGCCTCCAACTGCTCCTAAATACAAGTAAAACTAAATGCATGCTCTTCAACCGATCGCTTGCCTGCACCTGCCCGCCTGTCCAGCATCACTTCTCTGGACGGTTCTGACTTAGAATTTGTTGACAACTACAAATACCTAGGTGTCTGGTTAGACTGTAAACTCTCCTTCCAGACTCACATCAATCATCTCCAATCCAAAATTAAATCTAGAATTGGCTTCCTATTTCGCAACAAAGCATCCTTCACTCATGCTGCCAAACATACCCTCGTAAAACTGACCATCCTACCAATCCTCGACTTCGGCGATGTCATTTACAAAATAGCCTCCAATACCCTACTCAACAAGCTGGATGCAGTCTATCACAGTGCCATCCGTTTTGTCACCAAAGCCCCATGTACTACCCACCACTGTGACCTGTACGCTCTCGTTGGCTGGCCTTCGCTTCATACTCGTCGCCAAACCCACTGGCTCCAGGTCATCTACAAGACCCTGCTAGGTAAAGTCCCCCCTTATCTCCGCTCACTGGTCACCATAGCAGCACCCACCTGTAGCACGTGCTCCAGCAGGTATATCTCTCTGGTCACCCCCAAAGCCAACTCCTCCTTTGGCCGTCTCTCTTTCCAGTTCTCTGCTGCCAATGACTGGAACGAACTACAAAAGTCTCTGAAACTGGAAACACTTATCTCCCTCACTAGCTTTAAGCACCAGCTATCAGAGCAGCTCCCAGATCACTGCACCTGTACATAGCTCATCTATAATTTAGCCCAAACTACTACCTCTTCCCCTACTGTATTTATTTATTTAATCTATTATTTTGCTCCTTTGCACCATATTAATTATATTTTAACTTTGAACTTTCTTCAAATTATAATTCTACCATTCCAGTGTTTTACTTGCTATACTTTATTTAATTTGCCACCATGGCCTTTTTTTTGCCTTTACCTCCCTTATCTCACATCATTTGCTCACATTGTATATAGTCTTATTTTTGTCTACTGTATCATTGATTGTATGTTGTTTTACTCCATGTGTAACTCTGTGTTTTTGTATGTTGTCGAACTGCTTTGCTTTATCTTGGCCAGGTCGCAGTTGTAAATGAGAACTTGTTCTCAACTTGCCTACCTGGTTAAATAATGGTGAAATAAATAAAAAAAATAATGTATGACTAGGGAGTTAAACCATGAATACAGTAATTTTACAGTATGTATGTATGACTATGGAGTTAAACCGTGAATACAGTAATATTACAGTATGTATGTATGACTAGGGAGTTAAACCGTGAATACAGTAATATTACAGTCTGTATGTATGACTAGGGAGTTAAACCGTGAATACAGTAATATTACAGTCTGTATGTATGACTAGAGAGTTAAACTGTGAATACAGTAATATTACAGTCTGTATGTATGACTAGGGAGTTAAACTGTGAATACAGTAATATTACAGTATGTATTGCACAGAACCCTGTTGGTTCAGCTGACCAGGGCTGTGGTGGATGCTGGGACCTAACTCCTCACACGCTCCTGACCCCTGAACTCTGACAGGTCACATAACACCCCCTCAGTTTCCACAGGGCAGCCTGGATGCTAGACCCTGGGTCACACTATGAGGGACCTGGTCAGCCTGGATCCTAGTCCCTGGATCACACTATGGGAGACCTGGTCATCCTGGATCCTAGTCCCTGGGTCACACTATGAGGACCTGGTCAGCCTGGATCCTAGACCCTGGGTCACACTATGAGGACCTGGTCAGCCTGGATCCTAGACCCTGGGTCACACTATGAGGGACCTGGTCATCCTGGATCCTAGTCCCTGGGTCACACTATGAGGACCTGGTCAGCCTGGATCCTAGACCCTGGGTCACACTATGAGGGCCTGGTCATCCTGGATCCTAGTCCCTGGGTCACACTATGAGGGCCTGGTCATCCTGGATCCTAGTCCCTGGATCACACTATGACGACCTGGTCAGCCTGGATCCTAGACCCTGGATCACACTATGGGGTAACAGGCTTACACCATGTTTTTCAGATATTTTTTTTTTAACCTTTATTCAACTAGGTCAATCAGAACAAATTCTTATTTACAATGACGGCCTACCCCGGGCCAAACCCGGATGACGCTGGGCCAATTATGCGCCGCCCATACGGGACTCGGATGTGATACAGCCTGGATTCAAACCAGGGGGGGACTTTAGTGACGTCTCTTGCACTGAGATACAGTGCCTTGGACCACGGCACCACTCGGGAGTCGTGGGTTTGATGACCTGCATGGGCCATATATCCTAAATATATTGGCTGGTTGACTCCATGGCACAGCAGACCACATGGGATGACTCAGTGAGTTACCAGCATAAGTTATTGTGGTCAAAGTAATGGCCATAGAAGGGGAGTGACACGTCCTGACCAGTAAAAGGGGTTATTTGTTATTTTAGTTTGGTCAGGACGTGGCAGGGGGGTGTGTGTTTAGAGTGTCTCGGGGTTTGTTGGTCTATGTGCTTATGTCAGAGGGGTGTTTGTTTAGAGTGTTTCCCGGGGTTTTTGGTCTATGTTCTATGTTAGTGTATTTCTATGTTCAGTCTAGTCTTTCTATTTCTATGTTTAGTGTTTGTCGATTGACCTTCGATTGGAGGCAGCTGTTCCTCGTTGCCTCTGATTGAAGGTCCTATGTATAGGGGTGTTTGTGCTATGGGGGGGTTTGTGGGTAGTTGTCTCCTGTTTTGTGTCTGTAGCACCTGACAGGACTGTTTTATGTCCGTTGTTTTTCTATACGTGATTTGGTTGTTTTTCCCTTCTTTTAAATTGAATATAGAAGATGAGTATACACGTTACCGCTGCACCTTGGTCCAATCCTTACGACGCCCGTTACAGGGAGAGGAAGACCATGGCTCTATCTCAGATCACATATAAATCACTCCCATTGTGTTACACCGCATAGGTATTAAAATAGCAAATACGTATCGTTTCATTGTTGAAATTCCAAGAGACAAAGTCTTTGTTTTGTATCGTCTGGGTACTCTTTCGGGATAAAGCGTTGGGTGGAAGGTGTGAATGAATGCAGCTTCCTGTCTGTCTATGGCTACCTTATACAGTCTATTTAGTGTGTCAGGTCAGCCTAGTACTGCTCTGCTTTCCTCTGAAGCAGTAGAAATAGGACCGGAATGGTTTTAATCTGAATTCCTGCCAGGCTAGCTGTAGACGGGAGGTATTACCTCTGAGAGGAGAGGAATGCTGGAAGGTCAGCACCTGTTGAGAATACTGTCTTCAGTTTTGAAGTGGAGACACCAATTCACACAATCCCCCTTTGCTTTAAAATGCCACCGAAGATCCAGAAACAGACCTAGGCTCTGTCTGAAACAGCACCCTATTCCACTATATAGTCCACTACATGTAACCAAGGCTCTGATGAAGAATAGTGCACCTTATAGGGATTAGGATGCCATTTTGGGATGCATTCCATAACAGTGCAGTGAAAAAGGAAGGCTTGTTGCTTTGATAAGGTACCTAGACAGCGGTTCTCTATCTAAGGAGTTAGGCATTGGTTCTCTCTCTAAGGAGTTAGGAATTGGTTCTCTCTCTAAGGAGTTAGGAATTTGTTCTCTCTCTAAGGAGTTAGGAATTGGTTCTCTCTCTAAGGAGTTAGGAATTGGTTCTCTCTCTAAGGAGTTAGGAATTGGTTCTCTCTCTAAGGAGTTAGGAATTGGTTCTCTCTCTAAGGAGTAAGGAATTGGTTCTCTCTCTAAGGAGTTAGGAATTGGTTCTCTCTCTAAGGAGTTAGGCATTGGTTCTCTCTCTAAGGAGTTAGGAATTGGTTCTCTCTCTAAGGAGTTAGGAATTGGTTCTCTCTCTAAGGAGTTAGGAATTGTTTCTCTCTCTAAGGAGTTAGGAATTGGTTCTCTCTCTAAGGAGTTAGGAATTGTTTCTCTCTCTAAGGAGTTAGGAATTGGTTCTCTCTCTAAGGAGTTAGGAATTGGTTCTCTCTCTAAGGAGTTAGGAATTGGTTCTCTCTCTAAGGAGTTAGGAATTGGTTCTCTTTCTAAGGAGTTAGGAATTGGTTCTCTCTCTAAGGAGTTAGGCATTGGTTCTCTCTCTAAGGAGTTAGGAATTGGTTCTCTCTCTAAGGAGTTAGGAATTGGTTCTCTCTCTAAGGAGTTAGGAATTGGTTCTCTCTCTAAGGAGTTAGGCATTGGTTCTTTCTCTAAGGAGTAAGGAATTGGTTCTCTCTCTAAGGAGTTAGGCATTGGTTCTCTCTCTAAGGAGTTAGGAATTGGTTCTCTCTCTAAGGAGTTAGGAATTGGTTCTCTCTCTAAGGAGTTAGGAATTGGTTCTCTCTCTAAGGAGTTAGGAATTGGTTCTCTCTCTAAGGAGTTAGGAATTGGTTCTTTCTCTAAGGAGTTAGGAATTGGTTCTCTCTCTAAGGAGTTAGGAATTGGTTCTCTTTCTAAGGAGTTAGGAATTGGTTCTCTTTCTAAGGAGTTAGGCATTGGTTCTCTCTCTAAGGAGTTAGGAATTGTTTCTCTCTCTAAGGAGTTAGGAATTGTTTCTCTCTCTAAGGAGTTAGGAATTGGTTCTCTCTCTAAGGAGTTAGGAATTGGTTCTCTCTCTAAGGAGTTAGGAATTGGTTCTCTCTCTAAGGAACTAGACAGTGAAACTATTGATGAATTAACTTAGTCTTCAATAACCCACGAACTTCTACCTGCCTGACTGTCTGTGTCTGTGTTCCAAATAGCTCTTGTGTACTCTCAAGGGAGTAGGGTGCAAATTTGGAATGCATCCTCTGTCTGACTTTCAGGGGCAGCTGGTAAAGGTGGTGGAGGTCAGGTGGAGAACAGGAGGTGGAGGCCAGGTGGGGAACAGGAGGTGGAGGCCAGGTGGGGAACAGGAGGTGGAGGCCAGGTGGGGAATAGGAGATGGAGGTCTGGTGGGGAACAGGAGGTGGAGGTCTGGTGGGGAATAGGAGGTGGAGGTCTGGTGGGGAATAGGAGGTGGAGGTCTGGTGGGGAATAGGAGGTGGAGGTCAGGTGGGGAATAGGAGGTGGAGGTCTGGTGGGGAATAGGAGGTGGAGGTCTGGTGGGGAATAGGAGGTGGAGGTCTGGTGGGGAATAGGAGGTGGAGGTCTGGTGGGGAATAGGAGGTGGAGGTCAGGTGGGGAATAGGAGGTGGAGGTCAGGTGGGGAATAGGAGGTGGAGGTCTGGTGGGGAACAGGAGGTGGAGGTCTGGTGGGGAATATGAGGTGGAGGTCTGGTGGGGAATATGAGGTGGAGGCCAGGTGGGGAACAGGAGGTGGAGGTCTGGTGGGGAATAGGAGGTGGAGGCCAGGAGGGGAATAGGAGGTGGAGGCCAGGTGGGGAATAGGAGGTGGAGGTCTGGTGGGGAACAGGAGGTGGAGGCCAGGTGGGGAATAGGAGGTGGAGGTCTGGTGGGGAATAGGAGCCTAATGTGTTAAATGAGCTTTGCACTAATAACAGTCACGCTTGTGCTCTTCTAGGAATAGGTTGGGTGAGAGAGACGTGTCTGTGTCACAGGGTTTATAAATTACATCTGATCAGACCTGAAGACCTGAAGACCTGAGTACCTGAAGACCTGAAGACATTAGGACCTGAAGACCTGAGGACATGAGGACCTGAATACCTGAAGACCTGAGGACCTGAAGACTTGAGGACCCGAGGACCTGAATACCTGAAGACCTGAAGACTTGAGGACCTGAATACCTGAGGACCTGAAGACCTGAGGACCTGAATACCTGAGGACATGAGAACCTGAGGACCTGAATACCTGAGGACCCGAGGACCTGAATACCTGAGGACATGAGGACCTGAATACCTGAGGACATGAGGACCTGAATACCTGAGGACCTGAAGACCTGAGGACCTGAATACCTGAGGACCCGAGGACCTGAATACCTGAGGACCTGAAGACCTGAGGACCTGAATACCTGAGGACCCGAGGACCCGAGGACCCGAGGTCTCGGTTGTAACATACATACATACATGCATTGAGGCACGTGCACACACACACACACACACACACACACACACACACACACACACACACATGGTAACGGTGGCTCTGTCTGACACACACACACACACACAGCCAATATCTGAGGAAAACAAATTATTTGAAATGTTCATAGAGTCTGTGTGGTGATAATAACTTGATATGCTGTACAAGACTGGACTTCATGAATTAAAATTGAGTGACGCTGGAAGCTAACACGATCATACTCACGTGTACGTTTTCTAAGTGAGTGAGAGGAAGCACAAGAGAGAAAGAGAGGAGAGAGAGGGAGAGAGAGAGAGAGAGAGAGAGAGAGAAAGAAATAGAGGAGAGAGGAGAGAGAGAGAGAGAGAGAGAGAGAGAGAGAGAGAGAGAGAGAGAGAGAGAGAGAGAGAGAGAGAGACAGAGAGAGAGAGAGAGAGAGAGAGAGAGAGAGAGAGAGAGAGAGAGAGAGACAGACTGGGTGAAGAGGGCCACACTAGCACAGATGGTGGGTGCTGGTTGCCAGGGTAACATTGAAGGACAGAACTATACTCTGCTCACATCACATGTGATCCATTTAGTTACCAGCCCCGTCATAACCACCACTACACCCACTGTAAAAACGTCATCTCTATACACAACGCTGTGTAAATCGTACCGCGTATCTTTAACGGATAGCCTCTCTACAAATTCCAGCCTAACAGTCACATCCTGTGGTAATGTGATAAGTGGAATGGGGTTTGGAGGCCACGGCAGCATAGTGTTGACATCAGACCAGAAAACGTATTTTCAATCATTTACTTACGAATGAAAATGAAGTCTCCTCTGTTGATAATTGAAAGAAAATAAAGGTATTGTGAACGGTAATAGAGATCAGACTGCTGCAGTATACACGCCCTAGTCAGAGGGCTTTGTAGAAATGTTTCCAAATGTCCCAATTAACCTCAGACTCAGAGGAGGCTGGTGAGGGGAGGACGGCTCGTAATAAGGGACTGGGACGGAGCGAATTGAACGGCATCGAACACATCAGAAACCGTGGAAACCGTGTGATTGACGTATTTTGATTTTCATTCCACTGATTCCTCTCCAGTCATTATCACTAGTCCACCCTCCAAAATTAAGGTGTCACCAGCCTCCTGTGGTTAGACCGATTGAGTTTCGGTATTCTAGACATCCAATACTAGAGAGGAACACAAGT
Source organism: Salmo salar (assembly GCF_965601325.2). NCBI lineage: Eukaryota > Metazoa > Chordata > Actinopteri > Salmoniformes > Salmonidae > Salmo > Salmo salar. The sequence goes on along the minus strand of NC_138311.1, from coordinate 56,000,220 downwards.
TGAAATGTTGCAAGCTGGTTGTAAATGCTGTCAGACAGCTTTGCCTGCTGGGAATTCTACAGAACCAAATGACAAGGAAGCACAAACACATCCACATCTGGTTGGCATGTCTGATTAAACTGTTCTAGAAATTCACTTCTAGAGAGGAAAAGCATAAGGGATACAACTACATCTAGTAAACTCCTACGATCTGCTATGACCTCTTATGATATGCTATGATCTCCTATGATCCGCTATGACCTCTTATGATCTGCTATGACCTCTTATGATATGCTATGATCTCCTATGATCCGCTATGATCTCATATGATCTGCTATGATATCCTATTATCTTCTATGACCGCCTATGATCCGCTATGATCTCCTATGATCTCCTGTGATCTCCTGTGATCTCCTATAATATCCAACGATCTCCTATGATCCATCTCCTATGATCTCCTATGATCTCCTGTGATCTCCTATAATATCCTATGATCTCCTATGATCCCCTGTGATATCCTATAATCTCCTATGATCTATAATCTGTTATGATCTGCTATGATCTCCTATTATCTGCTGTGATCTCCTATGATCTGCTGTGATCTCCTATTATCTGCTGTGATCTCCTATTATCTGCTGTGATCTCCTATGATCTGCTGTGATCTCCTATTATCTTCTATGATCTCCTATGATCCCCTGTGATCTCCTATGATCTGCTGTGATCTCTTATTATCTTCTATGACCTCCTATGATCTGCTGTGATCTCCTATGATCTGCGATGATCTGCAATGATCTCCTATGATCTGCGATGATCTCCTATGATCTGCGATGATCTCCAATGATCTGCGATGATCTCCTATGATCTGCAATGATGTCCTATGATCTACTATGATCTGCTGTGATCTCCTATGATCTCCTATTATCTTCTGTGACCTCCTATGATCTGCTGTGATCTCCTATGATCTGTGATGATCAATGAATAGCAGCAGATATTGTAGATTGCACCTTTAGGGAGTATTTAACCCAAATGTAATAAAAAGAGCTAGCATTGTTGCTACAGTTTTGTTTCAGACGACCATAATCTGAAATAACACGTCCATATCACCTTTTAACATCACTGGGAAAGGCATTGGTAATGACAACCATGGGAGTCTGATTTACTGTATTTTGCTTTGTTTCAGTAGCTTTTTCTCTCTGTTCGAACTCCATTCAAAATCTCCATTCAAAATCTCCATTCAAACTCCATTCAAAATCTCCATTCAAACTCCATTCAAACTCCATTCAAACACCATTAAAACTCCATTCAATATCTCCATTCAAACTCCATTCAAAATCTCCATTCAAACTCCATTCAAAATCTCCATTCAAACTCCATTCAAAATCTCCATTCAATCTCCATTCAAAATCTCCATTTAAACTCCATTCAAAATCTCCATTCAAACTCCATTCAAAATCTCCATTCAAAATCTCCATTCAAACTCCATTAAGACTCTATTAAAAATCTCCATTCAATCTCCATTCACAATCTCCATTAAATCTCCATTCAAACTCCATTCAAACTCCATTCAAACTCCATTCAAAATCTCCATTGAAACTCCATACAAAATCTCCATTCAAACTCCATTCAAAATCTCCATTCAAACTCCATTCAAAATCTCCATTCAATCTCCATTCAATCTCCATTCAAACTCCATTCAAAATCTCCATTCAATCTCCATTCAAAATCTCCATTAAATCTCCATTCAAACTCCATTCAAACTCCATTCAAAATCTCCATTGAAACTCCATACAAAATCTCCATTCAAACTCCATTCAAACTCCATTCAAAATCTCCATTCAATCTCCATTCAATCTCCATTCAAACTCCATTCAAAATCTCCATTCAATCTCCATTCAAAATCTCCATTAAATCTCCATTCAAACTCCATTCAAACTCCATTCAAAATCTCCATTCAAACTCCATTCAATCTCCATTCAAACTCCATTCAAAATCTCCATTCAATCTCCATTCAATCTCCATTCAAACTCCATTCAAAATCTCCATTCAAACTCCATTCAAAATCTCCATTCAAACTCCATTCAAAATCTCCATTCAAACTCCATTTAAAATCTCCATTCAATCTCCATTCAATCTCCATTCAAACTACATTCAAAAACTCAATTTAAACTCCATTCAAAATCTCCATTCAAATTCTCCATTCAATCTCCATTCAAAATCTCCATTCAATCTCCATTCAAAATCTCCATTCAATCTCCATTCAAAATCTCCATTCAATCTCCATTCAAAATCTTAATTCAAACTCCATTCAAAATCTCTATTCAAAATCTCCATTCAAACTCCATTCAAAATCTCCATTCAAACTCCATTCAAAATCTCCATTCAATCTCCATTCAAAATCTCCATTCAAACTCCATTCAAAATCTCCATTCAAACTCCATTCAAAATCTCCATTCAAACTCCATTCAAAATCTCCATTCAAAATCTCCATTCAATCTCCATTCAAACTCCATTCAATCTCCATTCAAAATCTCCATTAAATCTCCATTCAAACTCTATTCAAACTCCATTCAAACTCTCCATTCAATCTCCATTCAAACTCCATTCAAAATCTCCATTCAATCTCCATTCAAAATCTCCATTAAATCTCCATTCAAACTCCATTCAAACTCCATTCAAACTCCATTCAAAATCTCCATTCAAACTCCATTCAATCTCCATTCAAACTCCATTCAAAATCTCCA
>NC_138311.1:55977500-55992500 GCF_965601325.2 Salmo salar | reverse complement strand
TTTCCCCCTTTGTTATTTTGTTTGAGTGTTTCTTGAAAATAAATCATCATGAGCACTTACCACACAGCGCTTTGGTCCACTTCTTCAACTACAAACGATGAGCGTTACAGCTGATGATCTGGCGCTTCTATCCCCAACCAAGGAGGGCCTACAGCAGCACCTAGATCTTCTGCACAGATTCTGTCAGACCTGGGTCCTGACAGTAAATCTCAGTAAGACAAAAATAATGGTGTTCCAAAAAAAGGTCCAGTCGCCAGAACCACAAATACAAATTCAATCTAGACACTTTTGCCCTAGAGCACACAAAAAACTATACACACCTTCATCTAAACATCAGCACCACAGGTAACTTCCACAAAGCTGTGAACGATCTGAGAGACAAGGCAAGAAGGGCCTTCTATGCCATCAAAAGGAACATAAAACTCAACATCACAATTAGGATCTGGCTAAAAATACTTGAATCAGTTATAGAACCCATTATGGTTGTGAGGTCTGGGGTCCGCTCACCAACCAAGAATTCACAAAATGGGACAAACACCAAATTGAGACTCGGCATGCAGAGTTCTGCAACCACCTAAAATGAAGCGATTCTCAAACCTTCCATAACATAGCCATCACCTACAGAGAGATAAACCTGGAGAAGAGTCCCCTAAGCAAGCTGGTCCTTGGGCTCTGTTCACAAACACAAACAGACCCCACAGAGCCCCAGGACAGCAACACAATTAGACCCAACCACATTACAAGAAAGCAAAAATATAACTATTTGACACACTGGAAATAATTTACCAAAATAACTGAGCAAACTAGAATGGTATTTGGCCCTAAACAGGGAGTACACAGCGGCAGAATACCTGGCCACTGTGACTGATTCAAAATGAAGGAAAACTTTGACTATGTACAGACTCAGTGAGCAAAGCCTTGTTTTTGAGAGAGGCCGCCGTAGGCAGACCTGGCTCTCAAGAGAAGACAGGCTGTGTGCACACTGCCCACAAAATGAGGTGGAAACTGAGCTGCACTTCCTAACCTCCTGCACAATGTATGACCATATTAGAGACACATATTTTCCTCAGATTACACAGATCCACAAAGAATTCCTAAACAATTTCACATATCTACTGGGTGGAATACCAGTGTTTCATCACAGCAGAAAGATGTGTGACCTGTTGCCACAAGAAAAGGGCAACCAGTGAAGAACAAACACCATTGTAAATACAACCCATATTTATGCTTATTTATTTTCCCTTTAACTATTATTTGTACTTTAACTATTTGCACATCATTATAACACTGTCTATATACATAATATGACATTTGAAATGATTCTACTCCTTTGAAACTTGTGAATGTAATGTTTCCTGTACCTTTTTTTATTGTTTCACTTTCTTTGACAATGTAAACATATGTTTTCCATGCCAAAAAAGTCCCTTGAATTGAGACAGACAGAGAGAGCCCCGCCCCTCTGGGTCTGTATGGGTAACCACGCCCCTCTGGGCTGTATGGGTAACCACGCCCCTCTGGGCTGTATGGGTAACCACGCCCCTCTGGGCTGTATGGGTAACCCCGCCCCTCTGGGTTGTATGGGTAACCACACCCCTCTGGGCTGTATGGGTAACCACGCCCCTCTGGGCTGTATGGGTAACCACGCCCCTCTGGGCTGTATGGGTAACCACGCCCCTCTGGGCTGTATGGGTAACCACGCCCCTCTGGGCTGTATGGGTAACCACGCCCCTCTGGGTTGTATGTTTAACCCCGCCCCTCTGGGCTGTATGGGTAACCCCACCCCTCTGGGCTGTATGGGTAACCACGCCCCTCTGGGCTGTATGGGTAACCCCGCCCCTCTGGGCTGTATGAGTAACCCCGCCCCTCTGGGTTGTATGTTTAACCCCGCCCCTCTGGGTTGTATGGGTAACCCCGCCCCTCTGGGCTGTATGTTTAGCCCCGCCCCTCTGGGCTGTATGGGTAACCCCGCCCCTCTGGGCTGTATGGGTAACCACGCCCCTCTGGGCTGTATGGGTAACCCCGCCCCTCTGGGCTGTATGAGTAACCCCGCCCCTCTGGGTTGTATGTTTAACCCCGCCCCTCTGGGTTGTATGGGTAACCCCGCCCCTCTGGGCTGTATGTTTAGCCCCGCCCCTCTGGGCTGTATGGGTAACCACGCCCCTCTGGGCTGTATGGGTAACCCCGCCCCTCTGGGTTGTATATTTAACCCCGCCCCTCTGGGTTGTATGGGTAACCCCGCCCCTCTGGGCTGTATGTTTAGCCCCGCCCCTCTGGGTTGTATGTTTAACCCCGCCCCTCTGGGTTGTATGGGTAACCCCGCCCCTCTGGGCTGTATGTTTAGCCCCGCCCCTCTGGGCTGTATGGGTAACCACGCCCCTCTGGGCTGTATGGGTAACCCCGCCCCTCTGGGGCTGTATGGGTAACCACGCCCCTCTGGGCTGTATGGGTAACCCCGCCCCTCTGGGTCTGTATGGGTAACCACGCCCCTCTGGGCTGTATGGGTAACCTCGCCCCTCTGGGTCTGTATGGGTAACCCCGCCCCTCTGGGCTGTATGTGTAACCACGCCCCTCTGGGCTGTATCGGTAACCCCATCTCTCTGGGCTGTATGGGTAACCCCGCCCCTCTGGGCTGTATCGGTAACCCCATCTCTCTGGGCTGTATGGGTAACCACGCCCCTCTGGGCTGTATGGGTAACCCCACCCCTCTGGGCTGTATGGGTAACCCCGCCCCTCTGGGCTGTATGGGTAACCCCGCCCCTCTGGGCTGTATCGGTAACCCCGCCCCTCTGGGCTGTATGTGTAACCCCGCCCCTCTGGGCTGTATGGGTAACCCAGCCCCTCTGGGCTGTATGGGTAACCCCGCCCCTCTGGGCTGTATGTGTAACCACGCCCCTCTGGGCTGTATCGGTAACCCCATCTCTCTGGGCTGTATGGGTAACCACGCCCCTCTGGGCTGTATCGGTTACCCCGCCCCTCTGGGCTGTATGGGTAACCCCGCCCCTCTAGGCTGTATGGGTAACCCCGCCCCTCTGGGCTGTATGGGTAACCCCGCCCCTCTGGGCTGTATCGGTAACCCCGCCCCTCTGGGTTGTATGGGTAACCCCATCTCTCTGGGCTGTATGGGTAACCCCGCCCCTCTGGGCTGTATCGGTAACCCCTCCCCTCTGGGCTGTATGGGTAACCCCGCCCCTCTGGGTCTGTATGGGTAACCCCGCCCCTCTAGGCTGTATGGGTAACCCCGCCCCTCTGGGCTGTATCGGTAACCCCGCCCCTCTGGGCTGTATCGTAACCCCGGCCCTCTGGGTCTGTATGGGTAACCCCGCCCCTCTGGGTCTGTATGGGTAACCCCGCCCCTCTGGGTCTGTATGGGTAACCCCGCCCCTCTAGGCTGTATGGGTAACCCCGCCCCTCTGGGCTGTATCGGTAACCCCGCCCCTCTGGGCTGTATCGTAACCCCGGCCCTCTGGGCAGTATGGGAGCTGTTGTGAGATGAGGGCAGATATCAGATTACCACTCCCTGTCTGTGTCCCCATCTCCAGTGACAGGATCAGGTAGATTCCCTGGACGACAGAGCCTCACAAGGCAGACGCTCCAGATTTATTTATACGCTTTAAAGGGGATTATTCAGCACTCTTGGGAGCCTGGCGGAAAGACATGACACAGGGAGGATATGAGAGGAGAGAGGGAGGATAGGAGAGGAGCACAGACACCCTTCCGCTGCTGCTCTGACCGTTTAGTCACGGTAGGGAGGAGAGGAGGAGAGAGGAGTGGGGACTGAGAGAGAGAGAGAGTCACTTTTGTTTATTATCTATTTCACTTGCTTTGGCAATGTAAACATATGTTTCCCATGCCAATAAAGCCCCTTAAAATGAAATTGAAATTGAGATAGAGAGCAGAGAAAGAAAGAAGGAAAGAAAGAAAGATAAAAAGAAAGGAGAGAGGACAGAGGAGGAGAGTGGGGGAGAGAGTGACAGAGAGAGAGAGAGAGAAGAGAAAGAGAGAGAGAGAGAGAGAGAGAGAGAGAGAGGGAGAGGGAGACAGAGAGAGAGAGAGAGAGAGAGAGAGAGGGGGGGGGAGAGTGAGACAGAGAGAGAGAGAGAGAGAGAGAGAGAGAGAGAGAGAGAGAGAGAGACAGAGGTTTACCTAGGCAAGGATGCATACTGTCTTTCCACCTCTTCATAGCATGGCACCAGACGAGGATCAGGTCCTCTCACTGGCATCTGTCACCGAGAAGAGTGGATAGGATAGGAGAGGGGAGAAGGGAGGATAAGAGAGGGGAGGATAGGAGAGGAGAGGGGAGGATAGGAGAGGAGAGGGGAGGATAGGGGAGAAGGGAGGAGAGTAGTGAAGAGGAGAGGAGAGGAGAGGAGAGGAGAGGAGAGGAGAGGAGAAGAGAGGAGAGAAGGGAGGAAAGGTGAGGAGGGAGGAGAGGAGAGGAGAGGAGAGAAGGGAGGAGAGGAGAGGAGAGGAGAGGAGAGGAGAGGAGAGGAGAGGAGAAGAGAGGAGAGGAGAGGAGAGGAGAGGAGAGGAGAGGAGAGGAGAGGAGAGGAGAGGAGAGGAGAGGAGAGGAGAGGAAGAGGAGAGGAGAGGAGAGGAGAGGAGAGAGTGGAGGAGAGAGGAGAGGAGAGAGTGGAGGAGAGGAAGAGGAGAGGAGAGGAGAGGAAGAGGAGAGGAGAGGAGAGGAGAGGAGAGGAAGAGGAGAGGAGAGGAGAGGAGAGGAGAGGAAAGGAGGAGGAGAGGAGAGGAGAGGAAAGGAGAGGAGAAGGAGAGGAGAGAGTGGAGGAGAGAGGAGAGCAAGAGGAGAGAAAAGAGGAGAGGGGAGAGAGGAGATGGGGTCAGTAAGGGGACAGCGAGACAAAGATAAGGACACTATGACTAACAATGCCACAGCCTGTCGTACAGGTCAGACAACTAACTAGCTAGATCAGTGGTCTATAATCAGGGCTGTGTAATCAGTGGTCTGTAATCAGGGCTATGTAATCAGGGGTCTATAATCAGGGCTATGTAATCAGTGGTCTATAATCAGGGCTATGTAAATCAGTGGTCTATAATCAGGGCTATGCAATTAGTGGTCTATAATCAGGGCTGTGTAATCAGTGGTCTGTAATCAGGGCTATGTAATCAGTGGTCTGTAATCAGGGCTATGTAAATCAGTGGTCTATAATCAGGGCTATGCAATTAGTGGTCTGTAATCAGGGCTATGTAATCAGTGGTCTGTAATCAGGGCTATGTAATCAGTGGTCTATAATCAGGGCTATGTAAATCAGTGGTCTGTAATCAGGGCTATGTAATCAGTGGTCTATAATCAGGGCTATGTAATCAGTGGTCTATAATCAGGGCTGTGTAATCAGTGGTCTGTAATCAGGGCTATGTAAATCAGTGGTCTATAATCAGGGCTATGCAATTAGTGGTCTGTAATCAGGGCTATGTAATCAGTGGTCTATAATCAGGGCTGTGTAATCAGTGGTCTGTAATCAGGGCTATGTAAATCAGTGGTCTATAATCAGGGCTATGTAATCAGTGGTCTATAATCAGGGCTGTGTAATCAGTGGTCTGTAATCAGGGCTATGTAAATCAGTGGTCTATAATCAGGGCTATGCAATTAGTGGTCTGTAATCAGGGCTATGTAATCAGTGGTCTGTAATCAGGGCTATGTAATCAGTGGTCTATAATCAGGGCTATGTAAATCAGTGGTCTGTAATCAGGGCTATGTAATCAGTGGTCTATAATCAGGGCTATGTAATCAGTGGTCTATAATCAGGGCTGTGTAATCAGTGGTCTGTAATCAGGGCTATGTAATCAGTGGTCTATAATCAGGGCTATGTAATCAGGGGTCTATAATCAGGGCTATGTAATCAGTGGTCTGTAATCAGGGGTATGTAATCAGTGGTCTGTTATCAGTGGTCTGTAATCAGGGGTCTGTAATCAGGGGTCTGTAATCAGGGGTATATAATCAGGGGTATATAATCAGGGGTATATAGTCAGTGGTCTGTAATCAGGGGTCTGTCATCAGGGGTCTGTCATCAGGGGTATATAATCAGGTGTATATAATCAGGGGTCTGAAATCTGTGGTCTGTAATCAGGGCTATTCAATCAGGGGTCTGTAATCAGTGGTCTGTAATCAGGGGTCTGTAATCAGTGGTCTGTAATCTGTGGTCTGTAATCAGGGGGTCTGTAATCAGGGGTCTGTAATCAGTGGTCTGTAATCAGGGGTCTGTAATCAGTGGTCTGTAATCTGTGGTCTGTAATCAGGGGGTCTGTAATCAGGGGTCTGTAATCAGGGGTCTGTAATCAGGGGTCTGTAATCAGTGGTCTGTAATCTGTGGTCTGTAATCAGGGGTCTGTAATCAGGGGTCTGTAATCTGGGGTCTGTAATCAGGGGTCTGTAATCAGGGCTATGTAATCAGTGGTCTGTAATCAGGGGTCTGTAATCAGGGGTCTGTAATCAGGGGTCTGTAATCAGGGCTATGTAATCAGGGCTATGTAATCAGTGGTCTGTAATCAGGGGTCTGTAATCAGGGGTCTGTAATCAGGGGTCTGTAATCAGGGCTATGTAATCAGTGGTCTGTAATCAGGGGTCTGTAATCAGGGGTCTGTAATCAGGGGTCTGTAATCAGTGGTCTGTAATCTGTGGTCTGTAATCAGGGGGTCTGTAATCAGGGGTCTGTAATCAGGGGTCTGTAATCAGGGGTATGTAATCAGTGGTCTGTTATCAGGGGTCTGTAATCAGGGGTCTGTAATCAGGGCTATGTAATCAGGGGTCTGTAATCAGGGGTCTGTAATCAGGGGTCTGTAATCAGGGGTCTGTAATCAGGGGTCTGTAATCAGGGGTCTGTAATCAGGGGTCTGTAATCAGGGCTATGTAATCAGGGCTATGTAATCAGGGGTCTGTAATCAGGGGTCTGTAATCAGGGCTATGTAATCAGGGGTCTGTAATCAGGGGTGGCGAGTGGAGAGGAGTGACAGGGGCTCAGTAAGCCTGCTTTTTGGGGCTTTAAAGCTTTGGCCACATCAGGTTGGGCGGAGGGGAGGGGGGGGGGTGATACAGGGTCTTGATCCCAGATTATGTTACTGAAAACAAGGAGGCGAGTTAAGAGGGGTGGAGGATGCTCGCCCCCTAACTCACGTCTCAAACCACCCGTTCACCCTTAACCCCGTCTCCACCCCAAGAAGCGTCTTGTGTGTGTTTATATGCGCGTGTGTGTGTGTGTGTGTGTGTGTGTGTGTGTGTGTGTGTGTGTGTGTGTGTGTGTGTGTGTCTCACCCTGTCTCCAGCCCTAACCTCTGATTCGTCTCTAGCCATCGGGAAAAAAAAGGCAGATGAGCTCATCTCGTTACATTAGCAGCTAGATGAACTATCTGTCTTAAGAGAGCAACACTCACATTCCAGGGGGATTCTGGGATGTGGTTTGTGGTTTCTGAAGTTCTCCTTCACACCAACAACATCCTGCACATCACATCACATTAGCAGCCACGTAGAAATGATCCACTCTCACTCAGGAACAAGATAGAGGAATGAAATAATACGTTTGAGAGAGAGAGAGAGAGATCAAATCAAATTTTGTTTCTCAAATGGGCCGAATATCAGGTAGGATTTTTCCCTTGAAACGCTTCCCAACGATGCAGTAAAAAAATATATATAAAATAGTACAAAAAGAGGAATAAAATACAAATCATTTTATAACATTTTTGACCTGCTTTTTTCTGGATTTTTGTTGTTGTTATTCTGTCTCTCGCTGTTCAAATAAACCTACCATTAAAATTATAGACTGATCCTTTCTTTGTCAGTGGGCAAACGTACAAAATCAGCAGGGGATCAAATACTTTTTTCCCTCCACTGTATGAAGACTGTTACTCAGTAACGTGTTGTATTGGATTTGCACCAAACATAACACTTTGTATTCAGGACAAAAATGTGATTGCTTTGCCAAATTTTTTACAGTATTCTTTTAGTGCCTTGTTGTAAACAGGATGCATGTTTGGGAATATTTGTTTTATGTACAGCAGGGCTGCCCAACCCTCTTCCTGGAGATCTACCGTCCTGTGGGTTTTCAGTCCAACCCTCTTCCTGGAGATCTACTGTCCTGTAGGTTATCAGTCCAACCCTCTTCCTGGAGATCTACTGTCCTGTAGGTTTTCAGTCCAACCCTCTTCCTGGAGATCTACCGTCCTGTAGGTTATCAGTCCAACCCTCTTCCTGGAGATCTACTGTCCTGTAGGTTTTCAGTCCAACCCTCTTCCTGGAGATCTACCGTCCTGTGGGTTTTCAGTCCAACCCTCTTCCTGGAGATCTACTGTCCTGTAGGTTTTCAGTCCAACCCTAATTTAACACACCTGATTCTACTAATTAGCTGCACAACAGGACCTTAACAAGCTGAATCAGATACGCTGAATTAGGGTTGGACTGAAAACCCACAGGACGGTAGATCTCCAGGAAGAGGGTTGGACTGAAAACCTACAGGACAGTAGATCTCCAGGAAGAGGGTTGGACTGAAAACCTACAGGACAGTAGATCTCCAGGAAGAGGGTTGGACTGATAACCTACAGGACGGTAGATCTCCAGGAAGAGGGTTGGACTGAAAACTAACAGGACAGTAGATCTCCAGGAAGAGGGTTGGACTGATAACCTACAGGACGGTAGATCTCCAGGAAGAGGATTGGACTGAAAACCTACAGGACAGTAGATCTCCAGGAAGAGGATTGGACTGAAAACCTACAGGACAGTAGATCTCCAGTAAGAGGGTTGGACTGATAACCTACAGGACGGTAGATCTCCAGGAAGAGGGTTGGACTGATAACCTACAGGACAGTAGATCTCCAGTAAGAGGGTTGGACTGATAACCTACAGGACGGTAGATCTCCAGGAAGAGGGTTGGACAGCCCTGCTGTACAGGCTTCCTTCTTTTCACTCTGTCATTTAGGTTAGTATTGTGGAGTAACTATAACGTTGTTGATCCATCCTCAGTTTTCCATTAAACTCTGTAACTGTTTTAAAGTCACCATTGGCCTCATGGTGAAATCCCTGAGTGGTTTCCTTCCTCTCCGGCAACTGAGTTAGGAAGTACGCCTGTATCGGTGTGTCGCGACTTCCGCAGAAGTCGGTCCCTCTCCTTGTTCAGGCGGTGTTCGGCGGTCGACGTCACCGGCCTTCTAGCCATCGCCGATCTACTTTTCATTTTCCATTTGTTTTGTCTTTGTCTTACACACCTGGTTTCAATCCCCCAATGACTTGTTCATTATTTAACCCTCTGTTCCCACCATGTTTGTTTGTGAGAAATTGTTTGTCTTGTCTACAGTCCATTATTGTGGGCTTGGTATATTGTGTTGTATTTGTGAATACTTGAGTAAATACGCTGACTACTTATATCTGCTGTCTTGCTCCTGACTCTCTACACCAGCTACACACAGGCCGATTACACAATGTATTGACTGGGTGTATTGATACACCATCCGTAGTGTAATTAATAACTTCACTATGCTCAATGGGATTTTCAATGTCTGTTCTTTTTTTCTTTGCGAGGCATTGGAAAATCTCCCTGGTCTTTGTGGTTGAATCAGTGTTTGAAATTCACTGCTTGATTGAGGGGTCGTACAGATAATTGTATGTGTGGGGGTGCAGAGATGAGGTAGTCATTCAAACATAATGTGAAACACTGTTATTGTCCACAGAGTGAGTCCATGCAACTTATTATGTGACTTGTTAAGCAAAATTTTTACTCCTGAACCCTGAACTTATTTAGGCCGGGCCATAACAAAGGGGTTGAATACTTATTGACTCAAAGACATTTCAGCTTTTAATTTTGAATTGATTTGTAAACATTAAAAAAAAAAAGATTTCCACATTGACGTTATAAGGTATTGTGTGTAGATTATCTCATAACAACCAGTGACAAAAAAAAATTAAATCCAAATGTTATTTAAATTTTAAATTCAGGCTGTAACAAGAAAATGTGGAAAAAGTCAAAGGGTCTGAATGCTTTCTGAAGCTGTATTTAGTTTCAAATCAAATGTTATTGGTCACATACACATGGTTAGCAGATGTTATTGCGAGTGTAGCGAAACGCTTTATCAATCTAATAACACAACATCTACAGCCCCTTCTATATTTCAGGATGGTTTGCTCATTCATTTGTATTTCCACGATGTTCTGTTGTCGTCTCCAGAGTTCATTTGGCAGCAAATCCTTTAGGTATGTCCAGTGGGTCCCGGCACTCCCCATTTGGCCTAGTACGAGTGAGTGAGTGAGCGAGTGAGGGAGGGAGGGAGGGAGGGAGGAAAAAGGCAGTGAGTGAATGAGTGAGTGAGTGAGTGAGTGAGGGAGGGAGGGAGGGGGTGAGGGAGGGAGGGAGGGAGGGAGGGAGGGAGGGAGGGAGGGAGGGAGGGAGGGAGGGAGGGAGGGAGGGAGGGAGGGAGGGAGGAAAAAGGCAGTGAGTGAGTGAGTGAGTGAGGGAGGGAGGGAGGGAGGGAGGGAGGGAGGGAGGGAGGGAGGGAGGGAGGGAGGGAGGAAAAAGGCAGTGAGTGAGTGAGTGAGTGAGTGAGGGAGGGAGGGAGGGAGGGAGGGAGGGAGGAAAAAGGCAGTGAGTGAGAAAACAGGAAGTGAGTGAGGAAAAAGCATGTGAATGGGTGAATGTGTTAATGTATTTTATTTTGTTTTGCCTATAATTCGTAAATACATTTTAAATTCCTTTGAACGTTTTAATTAATTTTTTGAATATTAATAGTATTGACAGATCCTTAATTTGTTTTTTTATATAAAGACGTGGATTGTTGCTACTCCAAATAAATTAACTAAGTTCATACATTCATTTGGATGTAGTCTATCACAGTGTCATCCGTTTTGTCACCAAAGCCCCATACACTACCCACCACTGCGACGTGTATGCTCTAGTTGGCTGGCCCTCGCTTCATATTTGTCACAAAACCCACTGGCTCCAGGTCATCTATAAGTCTTTGCTAGGTAAAGCCCCACCTTATCTCAGCTCACTGGTCACCATAGCAGCACCCACCCGTAGCACGCGCTCCAGCAGGTATATCTCACTGGTCACCCCCAAAGCCAATTCCTATTTTGGCCGCTTTTCCTTCCAGTTCTCTGCTGCCAATGACTGGAACGAATTGCAAAAAATCACTGAAGCTGGAGACTCATATCTCCCTCAGTAACTTTAAGCACCAGCTGTCAAAGCAGCTCACAGACCATTGCATCTGTACACAGCCCATCTGTAAATAGCACATCCAACTACCTCATCCCCATATTGTTATTTATTTTTTTGGTCCTTTGCACCCCAGTATCTCTACTTGCACATTCATCTTCTGCACATCTATCACTCCTGTGTTTAATTGCTAAATTGTAATTATTTAGCCACTATGGCCTATTTATTGCCTTACCTCCCTTATCCCACCTCATTTGCACACACTGTATATAGACATTTCTATTGTGTTATTGACTGTATGTTTGTTTATTAACTGTGTAACTTTGTGTTGTTGTTTGTGTCACACTGCTTAGCTTTATCGTGGCCAGGTCACAGTTGTAAATGAGAACTTGTTCTCAACTGACCTAACCTGGTTTAAATAAAGGACTTGTTCTCAACTGGCCAACCTGGTTAAATAAAGGACTTGTTCTCAACTGGCCTAACCTGGTTAAATAAAGGACTTGTTCTCAACTGGCCTACCTGGTTAAATAAAGGATTAGGGTTTTATATATATATATATTATTTATTTAAATACCTGGTTAAATAAAGGAGAAATAAAATGAAATAAAAATGTCCTCTCTTCCTTTTTCTGTTTATTGCATGGCAAAGATCATGTGCAGCAACGTTCAGGTAATCTAAGCAAAATGAGCTAATAACGTCAATATTTTCAATTTAAAAGTAATGTAAATAACTTTTAATCTTGATACTTTTTAAGCTACTTTTTAGTTTTACTTCTACTGAGTAAAAGGTAATTAAAGTAACAGTACTTCTACTGAGTAAAAGGTAATTATAGGTAACAGTACTTCTACTAAAAGGTAATTAAAGTAACAGTACTTCTACTGAGTAAAAGGTAATTAAAGTAACAGTACTTCTACTGAGTAAAAGGTAATTAAAGTAACAATACTTCTACTGAGTAGGATAAATACTCTTTCTACCCCTGGTGACGATCCACTGGTCTGTCTGTCCGTTCTTCCTGTTTTCTACCTCTCCTTATAAAGAATTCAGACCTCTTGACAATTTGCACATTCTGTTACGTTATAGCCTTATTCTAAAATTGATTAAATAGTTTTTTTTCCCCCCTCATCAATACCCCATAATTACAAAGCAAAAAAATTTTTGTAGAAATTATTGCTAATTTATTAGAAATAAATAATGGAAATATCACATTTACATAAGTATTCAGACCCTTTACTCAGTACTTTGTTGAAGCACCTTTGGCAGCGATTACAGCCTCAAGTCTTCTTGGGTATGATGCTATAAGCTTGGCACACCTGTATTTCCCCCATTCTTCTCTGCAGATCCTCTCAAACTCTGTCAGGTTGGATGGGGAGCGTCGCTGCACAGCTATTTTCAGGTCTCTCCAGAGATGTTCGATCGTGTTCAAGTCCAAGTTCTGTCTGGGCCACTCAAGGACATTGAGTGTCACGTCCTGACCATAGTAAGATGTTATTTTCTATGGTAGAGTAGGTCAGTGCGTGACAGGGGGTGTTTTATGTTTTTCTATGTTTTGTATATCTATGTTTAGAGTCTAGTTTTTCTATTTCTATGTTTTTTTTTTTTTTTGGGGATGATCTCAAATTAGAGGCAGCTGGTCCTCGTTGTCTCTAATTGGAGATCATACTTAAGTAGGGTTTTTTTTTTTCCACCTGTGTTTGTGGGTAGTTGTCTTCTGTTTAGTCTATGTACCTGACAGTACTGTGTGCTGTTGTTTCTCCTCTTTGTTATTTTTCCTTTAGTGTTTTGAGTTATAATAAATAATCATCATGAGCAATCAACACGCTGCGCTTTGGTCCCCTTCTCTACGACAGCCGTTACACAGAGACTCGCATTATCTTGGCTGTGTGCTTAGGGTCGTTGTCATGTTGGAAAGAGAACTTTCGAGAACCTGGAGTAGGTTTTCATCAAGGATCTCTCTGTACTTTGCTCCGTTCATCTTTGCCTCGATCCTGACTAGTCTCCCAGTCCCTGTCGCTGAAAAACATCCCCTACAACATGATGCTGCCACCACCATGCCTCACCGTAGGGATGGTGCCAGGTTTCCTCCAGACGTGATGCTTAGCATTCAGGACAAAGAGTTCAATCTTGGTTTCATCAGACCAGATAATCTTGTTTCTCATGGTCTGCGAGTCTTTAGGTGCTTTTTGGCAAACTCCAAGCGGGCTGTCATGTGCCTTTTAATGAGGCGTTGCTTCTGTCTAGACACTCTATCATGAAGGCCTGACTGGTGGAGTTTTGCAGAGAATGTTTTCACTTTGTCAGTATTATGAAGTATTGTGTGTAGATCGATGAGGATTGTTTTTAATAGATTTTAATAATAAGGCTGTAAACGTAACAAAATTGTTTGAAAAGTCAAAGGGTGTGAATACTTTCCGAAGGCTTTGTACACGTAGTCAAGACTGGAGAAAACCCAGGCAGCTGATGACATGACCAGTATCAGTCTGACATAGATAGGTAGAGATGGACCTGCTGTAACTATAGATCAGTTTGACATAGATAGGTAGAGATGGACCTGCTGTAACTATAGATCAGTTTGACATAGATAGGTAGAGATGGACCTGCTGTAACTATAGATCAGTTTGACATAGATAGGTAGAGATGGACCTGCTGTAACTATAGATCAGTTTGACATAGATAGGTAGAGATGGACCTGCTGTAACTATAGATCAGTTTGACATAGATAGGTAGAGATGGACCTGCTGTAACTATAGATCAGTTTGACATAGATAGGTAGAGATGGACCTGCTGTAACTATAGATCAGTTTGACATAGATAGGTAGAGATGGACCTGCTGTAACTATAGATCAGTTTGACATAGATAGGTAGAGATGGACCTGCTGTAACTATAGATCAGTTTGACATAGATAGGTAGAGATGGACCTGCTGAAACTACAGATCAGTTTGACATAGATAGGTAGAGATGGACCTGCTGTAACTATAGATCAGTTGGACATAGATAGGTAGAGATGGACCTGTTGTAACTATAGATCAGTTTGACATAGATAGGTAGAGATGGACCTGTTGTAACTATAGATCAGTTTGACATAGATAGGTAGAGATGGACCTGCTGAAACTACAGATCACAACATTATAGTTGAACTAATAACTACATCCCACTACGTTATCTCATAACTACATCCCACTCCATTATCTTATAAATACATCCCACTATATTATCTTATAACTACATCCCACTCCATTATCTCATAACTACATCCCACTCCATTACGTAATAACTTCATCCCACTCCACTTTCTAATAACTTCATCCCACTCCATTATCTCATAACTACATCCCACTCCATTATCTAATAACTACATCCCACTCCATTATCTCATAACTACATCCCACTCCATTATCTAATAACTACATCCCAGTCCATTATCTCATAACTACATCCCACTCCATTATCTAATAACTACATCCCACTCCTGTATCTTATAACTACATCCCACTCCATTATCTCATAACCACATCCCACTCCATTATCTAATAACTACATCCCAGTCCATTATCTCATAACTACATCCCACTCCATTATCTAATAAGTACATCCCACTCCTGTATCTTATAACTACATCCCACTTCATTATCTTATAACTAGATCCCACTCCATTATCTCATAATTTCATCCCACTCCATTATTTCATAACTACATCCCACTCCTTTATCTAATAACTGCACCCTACTCCATTATCTCAGAACTGCATACAAATCCATTATCTCATAACTAAATCCCACTCCATTATCTAATAACTACATTCCACTCCATTATGTCATAACTACATCCCACTCCATTATCTCATAACTACATCCC
>NC_138311.1:55965000-55972500 GCF_965601325.2 Salmo salar | reverse complement strand
TTTCAAATCTATCAGGTATTGAGTGTAGCACGTAAAATATTTTAATGGAACGGAAAATGAATGAATGGGATTCAGGGATTTTGGTGAAAATTCAGGTATAAAACGTATTGTTAAATTTCACTTTTCTTTTCTTAGAATGCACTCATATATACAGTGCCTTCGGAAAGTATTCAGACCCAAAGACTTTTTCAACAGACATTTTGTTATGTTACATCCTTATTCTAAAAATGGATTAAATAAAAACTACAAATCCTCATCAATCTACACACAATAACCCACTATGACAAAGCGAAAACAGGTTTTTAGAAATTTTTGGAAATGTATTCAAAATAAAAAAAACAGAAATACCTTATTTACATAAGTATTCAGACCCTTCGCTATGAGACTCTAAATTGAGCTCAGGTGCATCCTGTTTCCATTGATCATCCTTGAGATGTTTCTACAACTTGATTGGAGTCCACCTGTGGTAAATTTAATTGATTGGACATGATTTGGAAAGGCACACACCTGTCTATAGAAGGTCCCTGTAACGTTCGTCAAAAGGTGTCGACCAAGGTGCAGCGTGGGATATGTTCATCTTGTGATTTATTTACTCAGAACACGATAAAAAGTCATGAACAAAGAAAATACGGCCGTCACGTTCTGTAGGCACACAAAGCAACAAAAATCAGATCCCACAAACACAGGTGGAAAAAAAGGCTGCCTAAGTATGGTTCCCAATCAGAGACAACGATAGACAGCTGCCTCTGATTAGGAACCATACTCGGCCCAACACAAAGCAAAACAAAAAATAAGATCCCACAAACACAGGTGGAAAAAAGGCTGACTAAGTATGGTTCCCAATCAGAGACAACGATAGAGAGCTGCCTCTGATTAGGAACCATACTCGGCCCAACACAAAGCAAAACAAAAAATAAGATCCCACAAACCACAGGTGGAAAAAAGGCTGACTAAGTATGGTTCCCAATCAGAGACAACGATAGAGAGCTGCCTCTGATTAGGAACCATACTCGGCCCAAAACAAAGAAATAGATACCATAGAATGCCCACCCCACACCCTGACCTAACCACATAGAGAAACAAACCATCTCTCGCAGGTCAGGGTGTGACAGTTCCACAGTTGACAGTGCATGTCACACCAAAAACCAAGCCATGATGTCAAAAGAATTGTCCGTAGGGCTTCGAGACAGGAATGTGTCGAGGCACAGATCTGGGGAAGGGTACCAAAACATTTCTGCAGCATTAAAGGTCCCCAAGAACACAGTGGCCTCCATCATTCTGGAAGAAGTTTGGAACCACCAAGACTCTTCCTAGAGCTGGCCGCCCGGCCAAACTGAGCAATTGGGGGGAGAAGGGCCTTGGTCAGGGAGGTGACCAAGAACCCGACGGTCACTCTGACAGAGCTCTAGCGTTCCTCTGTAGAGATGGGAGAACCTTCCAGAAGGACAACAATCTCTGCAGCACTCCACCAATCAGGCCTTTATAGTAGAGTGTCCAGACGGAAGCCACTCCTTAGTAAAAGGCACATGACAGCCAGCTTGGAGTTTGCCAAAAGTCCCCTAAAGACTCGCAGACCATGAGAAACAAGAATTTCTGGTGTGCTGAAACCAAGATTGAACTCTTTGGCCTGAATGCCAAGCGTCACGTATGGAGGAAACCTGGCACCATCCCTACAGTGAAGCGTGGTGGTGGCAGCATCATGCTGTGGGGATTTTTTCAGCGACAGGGTCTGGGAGACTAGTCAGGATTGAGGGAAAGATGAATGGAGCAAAGTACAGAGAGATCCTTGATGAAAACCTGCTCCAGAGCGCTCAGGACCTCAGACTGGGGTGAAGGTTCACCTTCTAACAGGACAACGACCCTAAGCACACAGCCAAGACAATGCAGGAGTGGCTTCGGGACAAGTCTCTGAATGTCCTTTAGTGGTCCAGCCAGAGCCCAGATTTGAACCCGATCGAACATCTCTGGAGAGACCTGAAAATAGCTGTGCAGCGATGCTCCCCATCCAACCTGACAGAGGTTGAGAGGATCGGCAGAGAAGAATGGGAGAAACTCCCCAAATACAGGTGTACCAAACTTGTAGCATCATACCCAAGAACCCGCGAGGCTGTAATCGCTGCCAAAGGTGCTTCAACAAAGTACTGAGTAAAGGGTCTGAATACTTATGTAAATGTCATTTATTTATTTTATATGTTTATTTCATTATAAATTGGCAAACATTTCTAAAAACTTGTGTTTTCTTTGTCATTATGGGGTATTGTGTGTAGCTTGACGAGGGATAAAAAAATAAATATCAATTTTAGAATAAGGCTGTAATGTAACAAAAATGTGGAAAAAGTCAAGAGGTCTGAATACTTTCTCAAGGCATTGTACATGTTCTAATGGTATAAGGTATTTAAAAAAAAAATGGTGTTAGAATAAAGACTCATTTGCATAAAGTCTCATTTGCATAAATACACTTGGTGTATTTACATATCTTAATTAATTAACATAAAGGGGCAGAACAGAGCTGCGAACACCAGACACTTGCTCTGTCTACTCTACCTGTACTCACCTGCGCTGTCTAGACTGCCTCATTAACTACTGTTGTTGTGTTCTGTTGCATTATTCAACACGTGTGTTCAATAGCCGGATACACTCAGATTAAAACAATCAACATGCTTGGCACTAGATTACACCTCTATACAGACTCTACACTGTGAGATCAGACGTAATATCACCATCATCCCAGTGTTCATTTTCAGAAGTTGTTTTTGGATCAGTTCAAATATTTACAACTGTATTCAATTATAACTTTTTTTAATTCCACCCTTCAAAATGAAGTTATCTTTCTTCTGATGTAAAGGCTGCGATGATGTCACGTCTCTGAAGACGCTTTATTCTAAAAAATTTATTTTGTTAAATTTAACCTTTATTTGACTAGGCAAGTCAGTTAAGAACACATTCTTATTTACAATGACGACCTACCAGGGAACAGTGGGTTAACTGCCATGTTCAGGGGGCAGAACGACAGATTTTCACCTTGTCAACTCTGGGATTCGATCCAGCCACGTTTCGGTTACTGTCCCAATGCTCTAACCACTAGGCTACCTGCCGCCCCCCTCTAACCACCAGGCTACCTGCCTCCTCTAACCACTAGGCTACCTGCCGCCCCCCTCTAACCACTAGGCTACCTGCCACCCCCCCCACCACTAGGCTACCTGCCTCCTCTAACCACTAGGCTACCCGCCTCCTCTAACCACTAGGCTACCCACCTCCTCTAACCACTAGGCTACCTGCCTCCTCTAACCACTAGGCTACCTGCCTCCTCTAACCACTAGGCTACCCGTCTCCTCTAACCACTAGGCTACCTGCCTCCTCCTCTAACCACTAGGCTACCTGCCTCCTCTAACCACTAGGCTACCTGCCTCCTCCTCTAACCACTAGGCTACCTGCCTCCTCTAACCACTAGGCTACCTGCCTCTCTAACCACTAGGCTACCTCCCTCCTCTAACCACTAGGCTACCTGCCTCCTCTAACCACTAGGCTACCTGCCTCCTCTAACCACTAGGCTACCCGTCCTCCTCTAACCACTAGACTACCCGCCTCCTCTAACCACTAGGCTACCTGCCTCCTCTAACCACTAGGCTACCTGCCTCCTCTAACCACTAGGCTACCTGCCTCCTCCTCTAACCACTAGGCTACCTGCCTCCTCCTCTAACCACTAGGCTACCTGCCTCCTCTAACCACTAGGCTACCTGCCTCCCCTCTAACCACTAGGCTACCCGCCTCCTCTAACCACTAGGCTACCTGCCTCCTCTAACCACTAGGCTACCTGCCTCCTCTAACCACTAGACTACCTCCCTCCTCTAACCACTAGGCTACCTGCCTCCTCTAACCACTAGACTACCTGCCTCCTCTAACCACTAGACTACCCGCCTCCTCTAACCACTAGGCTACCTCCCTCCTCTAACCACTAGGCTACCTGCCTCCTCTAACCACCAGGCTACCTGCCTCCTCTAACCACTAGGCTACCTGCCTCCTCTAACCACTAGGCTACCTGCCTCCTCTAACCACTAGGCTACCTGCCTCCTCTAACCACTAGGCTACCTGCCTCCTCTAACCACTAGGCTACCTGCCTCCTCTAACCACTAGACTACCTGCCCCTCTAACCACTAGGCTACCTGCCTCCTCTAACCACTAGGCTACCTGCCTCCTCTAACCACTAGGCTACCTGCCTCCTCCTCTAACCACTAGGCTACCCGTCTCCTCTAACCACTAGACTACCCGCCTCCTCTAACCACTAGGCTACCTGCCTCCTCTAACCACTAGACTACCCGCCTCCTCTAACCACTAGGCTACCTGCCTCCTCTAACCACTAGGCTACCTGCCTCCTCTAACCACTAGGCTACCTGCCTCCTCTAACCACTAGGCTACCTGCCTCCTCTAACCACTAGGCTACCTGCCTCCTCTAACCACTAGGCTACCTGTCTCCTCTAACCGCTAGGCTACCTGCCTCCTCTAACCACTAGGCTACCAGCCTCCTCTAACCACTAGGCTACCTGCCTCCTCTAACCACTAGGCTACCTGCCTCCTCTAACCACTAGGCTACCTGCCTCCTCTAACCACTAGGCTACCCGCCTCCTCTAACCACTAGGCTACCTGCCTCCTCTAACCACTAGGCTACCTGCCTCCTCTAACCACTAGGCTACCTGCCTCCTCTAACCACTAGGCTACCTGCCTCCTCTAACCACTAGGCTACCTGCCTCCTCTAACCACTAGGCTACCCGCCTCCTCTAACCACTAGGCTACCTGCCTCCTCTAACCACTAGGCTACCAGCCTCCTCTAACCACTAGGCTACCTGCCTCCTCTAACCACTAGGCTAGGCTGCCCCTCTATGAAGAGTATGAAGAGTATGAAGAGTATGAAGAGTGTGAAGAGTGTGAAGGGTGTGAAGAGTGTGAAGGGTATGAAGAGTATGAACGAGTGTGAAAGAGTATGAAAGAGTATGAAAGAGTGAGAAGAGTGTGAAGAGTATGAAGAGTATGAAGAGTGTGAAGAGTGTGAAGAGTATGAAAGAGTGTGAAAGAGTATGAAAGAGTATGAAGAGTATGAAGAGTATGTAGAGTGTTAATAGTATGAAGAGTATGAAAGAGTATGAAGAGTATGAAGAGTATGTAGAGTGTTAATAGTATGAAGAGTATGAAGAGTATGTAGAGTGTTAATAGTATGAAGAGTATGAAAGAGTGTGAAGAGTATGTAGAGTGTTAATAGTATGAAGAGTATGAAGAGTATGTAGAGTGTTAATAGTATGAAGAGTATGAAAGAGTGTGAAGAGTATGTAGAGTGTTAATAGTATGAAGAGTATGAAGAGTATGAAGAGTATGAAAGAGTGTGAAGGGTGTGAAGAGTATGAAGAGTGTGAAGAGTGTGAAGAGTGTGAAGGGTATGAAGAGTATGAAGAGTATGTAGAGTGTTAATAGTATGAAGAGTATGAAAGAGTGTGAAGAGTATGTAGAGTGTTAATAGTATGAAGAGTATGAAAGAGTATGTAGAGTGTTAATAGTATGAAGAGTATGAAGAGTATGAAGAGTGTGAAGAGTGTGAAGGGTATGAAGAGTATGAAGAGTATGTAGAGTGTTAATAGTATGAAGAGTATGAAAGAGTGTGAAGAGTATGTAGAGTGTTAATAGTATGAAGAGTATGAAAGAGTATGTAGAGTGTTAATAGTATGAAGAGTATGAAAGAGTATGTAGAGTGTTAATAGTATGAAGAGTATGAAGAGTGTGAAGGGTATGAAGGGTGTGAAGCCTATGAAGAGTATGAAGAGTATGAAGAGTATGAAGGGTGTGAAGAGTGTGAAGAGTATGAAAGAGTCGCAGGAGTAAAATGAAAGCAAACCAATCCAGCGAAGTTTAAATGACAAGGGTATTTTACCCCCTCCCCCCAGGTGTATTTTGCCCCTCCCCCCAGGTGTATTTTACCCCCCTCCCCCCCAGGTGTATTTTACCCCCCTCCCCCCAGGTGTATTTTGCCCCTCCCCCCAGGTGTATTTTACCCCCCTCCCCCCCAGGTGTATTTTACCCCCCTCCCCCCCCAGGTGTATTTTACCCCCCTCCCCCCAGGTGTATTTTGCCCCTCCCCCCAGGTGTATTTTACCCCCCTCCCCCCAGGTGTATTTTGCCCCTCCCCCCAGGTGTATTTTACCCCCCTCCCCCCCAGGTGTATTTTACCCCCCTCCCCCCCCAGGTGTATTTTACCCCCCTCCCCCCCAGGTGTATTTTACCCCCCTCCCCCCAGGTGTATTTTGCCCCTCCCCCCAGGTGTATTTTACCCCCCTCCCCCCAGGTGTATTTTGCCCCTCCCCCCAGGTGTATTTTACCCCCCTCCCCCCAGGTGTATTTTGCCCCTCCCCCCCAAGTGTATTTTACCCCCCTCCCCCCCCAGGTGTATTTTACCCCCCTCCCCCCCAGGTGTATTTTACCCCCCTCCCCCCAGGTGTATTTTGCCCCTCCCCCAGGTGTATTTTACCCCCCTCCCCCCAGGTGTATTTTGCCCCTCCCCCCAGGTGTATTTTACCCCCCTCCCCCCAGGTGTATTTTGCCCCTCCCCCCAGGTGTATTTTACCCCCCTCCCCCCAGGTGTATTTTGCCCCTCCCCCCAGGTGTATTTTACCCCCCTCCCCCCAGGTGTATTTTGCCCCCCTCCCCCAGGGGTATTTTACCCCCCTCCCCCCAGGTGTATTTTACCCCCCTCCCCACAGGGGTATTTTACCCCCCTCCCCACAGGGGTATTTTACCCCCCTGCCCACATGGGTATTTTACCCCCCTCCCCCAGGTGTATTTTGCCCCCCTCCCCCCAGGTGTATTTTACCCCCCTCCCCCAGGGGTATTTTGCCCCCCTCCCCCAGGTGTATTTTGCCCCCCTCCCCCCAGGTGTATTTTACCCCCCTCCCCACAGGGGTATTTTACCCCCCTCCCCACATGGGTATTTTACCCCCCTCCCCCAGGTGTATTTTGCCCCCCTCCCCCCAGGTGTATTTTACCCCCCTCCCCCAGGGGTATTTTGCCCCCCTCCCCCCCAGGGGTATTTTGCCCCCCTCCCCCCCAGGTGTATTTTGCCCCCCTCCCCCAGGGGTATTTTGCCCCCCTCCCCCCCAGGTGTATTTTGCCCCCCTCCCCCCACAGGAAATAGATTAATGGAAAAGACAGATCTTTAGGTGGGTGGGCATTTCAGTTCCTACACACAAGTTTCCTCCCTCAATGCTGAAATTCGCCCCGTGTTCATTAGAGCATGAAGAAAACAAATTAAAAAAACTCTCTGACCGTCGACCCCGACAGTGTGTGTGTGTGTGTGTGTGTGTGTGTGTGTGTGTGTGTGTGTGTGTGTGTGTGTGTGTGTGTTAGCGCGCGCTCGCAGCAACCGGTCTGGGAAATATCGAGTGTTTGTGGTAGCCGTATAGACGCGCGAGGTTGAAATACTGCTACGTGTAAAATGATAATAAGGTATAAATTACATTA
>NC_138311.1:55957500-55960000 GCF_965601325.2 Salmo salar | reverse complement strand
TCAGAAGACAGGCAGGGCCTGGTACAGCTCCCATCAGAAGACAGGCAGGGCCTGGTACAGCTCCCATCAGAAGACAGGCAGGGCCTGGTACAGCTCCCATCAGAAGACAGGCAGGGCCTGGTACAGCTCCCATCAGGTCCTGGTGCAGCTCCCATCAGAAGACAGACAGGGCCTGGTACAGCTCCCATCAGGGCCTGGTGCAGCTCCCATCAGGGCCTGGTGCAGCTCCCATCAGAAGACAGACAGGGCCTGGTACAGCTCCCATCAGAAGACAGGCAGGGCCTGGTGCAGCTCCCATCAGAAGACAGGCAGGGCCTGGTACAGCTCCCATCAGAAGACAGGCAGGGCCTGGTACAGCTCCCATCAGAAGACAGGCAGGGCCTGGTACAGCTCCCATCAGGTCCTGGTGCAGCTCCCATCAGAAGACAGACAGGGCCTGGTACAGCTCCCATCAGGGCCTGGTGCAGCTCCCATCAGGGCCTGGTGCAGCTCCCATCAGAAGACAGACAGGGCCTGGTACAGCTCCCATCAGAAGACAGGCAGGGCCTGGTGCAGCTCCCATCAGAAGACAGGCAGGGCCTGGTACAGCTCCCATCAGAAGACAGGCAGGGCCTGGTACAGCTCCCATCAGAAGACAGGCAGGGCCTGGTACAGCTCCCATCAGAAGACAGGCAGGGCCTGGTACAGCTCCCATCAGGTCCTGGTGCAGCTCCCATCAGAAGACAGACAGGGCCTGGTACAGCTCCCATCAGGGCCTGGTGCAGCTCCCATCAGGGCCTGGTGCAGCTCCCATCAGAAGACAGACAGGGCCTGGTACAGCTCCCATCAGAAGACAGGCAGGGCCTGGTGCAGCTCCCATCAGAAGACAGGCAGGGCCTGGTACAGCTCCCATCAGAAGACAGGCAGGGCCTGGTACAGCTCCCATCAGAAGACAGGCAGGGCCTGGTGCAGCTCCCATCAGGTCCTGGTGCAGCTCCCATCAGAAGACAGACAGGGCCTGGTACAGCTCCCATCAGAATGCAGGCAGGGCCTGGTACAGCTCCCATCAGAAGACAGGCAGGGCCTGGTGCAGCTCCCATCAGGTCCTGGTACAGCTCCCATCAGAAGACAGGCAGGGCCTGGTACAGCTCCCATCAGGTCCTGGTACAGCTCCCATCAGAAGACAGGCAGGGCCTGGTACAGCTCCTATCAGAAGGCAGGCAGGGCCTGGTACAGCTCCCATCAGAAGGCAGGCAGGGCCTGGTACAGCTCCCATCAGGGCCTGGTACAGCTCCCATCAGAAGACAGGCAGGGCCTGGTGCAGCTCCCATCAGAAGACAGGCAGGGCCTGGTACAGCTCCCATCAGAAGACAGACAGGGCCTGGTACAGCTCCCATCAGAAGACAGGCAGGGCCTGGTACAGCTCCCATCAGAAGACAGGCAGGGCCTGGTACAGCTCCCATCAGGTCCTGGTGCAGCTCCCATCAGGGCCTGGTACAGCTCCCATCAGAAGACAGGCAGGGCCTGGTACAGCTCCCATCAGAAGACAGGCAGGGCCTGGTACAGCTCCCATCAGAAGACAGACAGGGCCTGGTACAGCTCCCATCAGAAGACAGGCAGGGCCTGGTACAGCTCCCATCAGAAGACAGGCAGGGCCTGGTACAGCTCCCATCAGAAGACAGGCAGGGCCCGGTACAGCTCCCATCAGGTCCTGGTGCAGCTCCCATCAGAAGACAGACAGGGCCTGGTACAGCTCCCATCAGGGCCTGGTGCAGCTCCCATCAGGGCCTGGTGCAGCTCCCATCAGAAGACAGACAGGGCCTGGTACAGCTCCCATCAGAAGACAGGCAGGGCCTGGTGCAGCTCCCATCAGAAGACAGGCAGGGCCTGGTACAGCTCCCATCAGAAGACAGGCAGGGCCTGGTACAGCTCCCATCAGAAGACAGGCAGGGCCTGGTACAGCTCCCATCAGAAGACAGGCAGGGCCTGGTACAGCTCCCATCAGGTCCTGGTGCAGCTCCCATCAGAAGACAGACAGGGCCTGGTACAGCTCCCATCAGAATGCAGGCAGGGCCTGGTACAGCTCCCATCAGAAGACAGACAGGGCCTGGTACAGCTCCCATCAGAAGACAGGCAGGGCCTGGTGCAGCTCCCATCAGGGCCTGTTGCAGGTGGAAACAAGGTCCTTATGTAGGACTGTGCTTTTCCTGAGAGGACATGTTTATAGAGCAGCTGGGTACTTTGTACAGTACATAGTGCACACGCAAACACACACACACACACACACACACACACACACACACACACACACACACACACACACACAGACACACACACACACACACACACACACACACACACACACACACACACACAGACACACACACACACACACACACACACACACACACACACACACACACACACACACACACACACACACACTACGCTACGTAGCCTGGCACTGCCATGTGAGAGACTTGGCTCTTTATTAACATCAGTTCTGATGGCCTCCATTAAT
>NC_138311.1:55950000-55952500 GCF_965601325.2 Salmo salar | reverse complement strand
TCCCTCTCTGACTGTCCCACTGCCTCTCTGACTGTCCCACTCCCTCTCTGACTGTCCCACTCCCTCTGACTGTCCCACTCCCTCTCTGACTGTCCCACTCCCCCTCTGACTGTCCCACTCCCTCTGACTGTCCCACTCCCTCTCTGACTGTCCCACTCCCCCTCTGACTGTCCCACTCCCTCTCTGACTGTCCCACTCCCCCTCTGACTGTCCCACTCCCCCTCTGACTGTCCCACTCCCTCTCTGACTGTCCCACTCCCTCTCTGACTGTCCCACTCCCCCTCTGACTGTCCCACTCCCTCTCTGACTGTCCCACTCCCCCTCTAACTGTCCCACTCCTTCTGACTGTCCAACTCCGTCGTTGACTGTCCCACTCACTCTCTGACTGTCCCACTCCCCCTCTAACTGTCCCACTCCTTCTGACTGTCCAACTCCGTCGTTGACTGTCCCACTCCCCCTCAGACTGTCCCACTCCCCCTCAGACTGTCCCACTCCCTCTCTGACTGTCCCACTCCCTACCGGACTGTCCCACTCCTTCTGACTGTCCCACTCCTTCTGACTGTCCCACTGCCTCTCTGACTGTCCCACTGCCTTTCTGAGAGCCCATAGGGCTCTTGTCAAAAATAGTGCACTATATAGGGAATATGATGCAATTTGGAGCAGAGCCTCTCTCTCTCTCTCTCTATGGTCTGGGCTGCACTGGGACAGGATAGGTCGCCCCTTTCCAGATAACATTTAGAAACACACGCCATGTTTTAAGATGGCTGATGCCATTTCACCATATCGGATTATATCAAGTGGTCTGGACCCTGTTAAGACTTTTACTAGGAGAAGATGCTCTAGTCATTAAAAGCAGCACGCTATTGGGAGTTAACCTTCAGAACTGTTAATTACGTGATTGCGTGTTGTTATTGTTTATCTGACTGGATTTATTCTGACATTTAGAATTTAAACATTGAGATCGATTTTGGAATTGAGATTGTGGATTTGCCTCGGCGGTGATGTAAACTCCAATAAAGAGATCAGAATTGGGCTAACTCCATTTCTCAGAGAGAGAGAGGGATGGAGAGGAGAGAGAGAGGGATGGAGAGGAGAGAGAGAGATGGAGAGGAGAGAGAGGGGATGGAGAGGAGAGAGAGAGATGGAGAGGAGAGAGAGGGGGATGGAGAGGAGAGAGAGAGATGGAGAGGAGAGAGAGAGATGGAGAGGAGAGAGAGAGATGGAGAGGAGAGAGAGAGATGGAGAGGAGAGAGGGAGAGAGAGAGGAGAGAGAGAGAGAGAGAGGGGGGGATGGAGAGGAGAGAGAGAGAGAGAGAGAGAGAGAGGAGAGAGAGAGAGAGAGAGAGAGAGAGCACACTCAACAAACTGACTGAACACCGAGATCCAGCACGGAAACTGGACACAGCGACTCAACAGGGACTGCAAAGAGACAGTACGACAGGGTGACTGAGTGAACGGCCGTAGTATAATGGGATGACAGTACGACAGGGTGACTGAGTGAACGGCCGTAGTATAACGGGATGACAGTACGACAGGGTGACTGAGTGAACGGCCGTAGTATAATGGGATGACAGTACGACAGGGTGACTGAGTGAACGGCCGTAGTATAATGGGATGACAGTACGACAGGGTGACTGAGTGAACGGCCGTAGTATAACGGGATGACAGTACGACAGGGTGACTGAGTGAACGGCCGTAGTATAATGGGATGACAGTACGACAGGGTGACTGAGTGAACGGCCGTAGTATAACGGGATGACAGTACGACAGGGTGACTGAGTGAACGGCCGTAGTATAATGGGATGACAGTACGACAGGGTGACTGAGTGAACGGCCGGAGTATAATGGGATGACAGTACGACAGGGTGACTGAGTGAACGGCCGTAGTATAATGGGATGACAGTACGACAGGGTGACTGAGTGAACGGCCGTAGTATAATGGGATGACAGTACGACAGGGTGACTGAGTGAACGGCCGTAGTATAATGGGATGACAGTACGACAGGGTGACTGAGTGAACGGCCGGAGTATAATGGGATGACAGTACGACAGGGTGACTGAGTGAACGGCCGTAGTATAATGGGATGACAGTACGACAGGGTGACTGAGTGAACGGCCGTAGTATAATGGGATGACAGTACGACAGGGTGACTGAGTGAACGGCCGTAGTATAATGGGATGACAGTACGACAGGGTGACTGAGTGAACGGCCGTAGTATAATGGGATGACAGTACGACAGGGTGACTGAGTGAACGGCCGTAGTATAATGGGATGACAGTACGACAGGGTGACTGAGTGAACGGCCGTAGTATAATGGGATGACAGTACGACAGGGTGACTGAGTGAACGGCCGTAGTATAATGGGATGACAGTACGACAGGGTGACTGAGTGAACGGCCGTAGTATAATGGGATGACAGTACGACAGGGTGACTGAGTGAACGGCCGTAGTATAACGGGATGACAGTACGACAGGGTGACTGAGTGAACGGCCGTAGTA
>NC_138311.1:55937500-55945000 GCF_965601325.2 Salmo salar | reverse complement strand
GAGTCTTAAGAAATAATGTTCTTCGTCATAGCATTAAATCCGACACGGATTCTTCCAGACCAATCCAACAAATTTATCCTATTCAGGATACAGAAGTTCCTTCATTCTCACCTTTACAATGACAGGCTTCTGAGGAATAGAAAATGAAGGTAGGTAGACTAGCAGTTAAGAGCATTGGACCAGTAACCGAAAGGGTCGCTGGTTCGAATCCCAGAGGCGACTAGGTGAAAACATCTGCCCATGTGTCGTTCAGCTAGGCACTTAACCCTGATTGCTCCACGTTCGCCGTCAATAATGGCTGACTAGAGTCCGCTACCCCCGGTCCGTGACCCCGGTCCGTGACTCCCAGTCCGTTACCCCCGGTCCATTACCCACGGTCCGTTTTCCCCGGTCCGTTATCCCCGGTCCGTTACCCCCGGTCCGTTATCCCCGGTCCGTGACTCCCGGTCCGTGACTCCCGGTCCGTTAACCCCGGTCCGTTATCCCAGGTCCGTGACTCCCGGTCTGTGACTCCCGGTCCGTTAGCCCCGGTCCCCGGTCCGTGATCCCCGGTCCGTGACCCCCGGTCCGTTACCCACGGTCCGTGACTCCCGGTCCGTTATCCCCGGTCCGTTATCCCACTCTCCGAGGGTGTCTCGGGGGGATTGGCCTATGCAAAAATCAAATGTTCATTTTACATCTGTATAATACACACACGTGCATGTGTGAAATAAGAAAAAAATATAAGCACTCAACTAATTAGTAATATTATTATTATAAACACTGTTACATAGATAGGTAAGATGACAATGTCACCAAAATGATGTGAGTATTTATTAGCTAGCAACAATGACAAGATGCTTGGAATCGTAGGTAACTCGTCTCAGCTAGTTTGATCTTGTTATTGATACCATGTCTCGTTTTGAGGCTTTTTGACTGATATGTCTACGCTAATATGCCTCAAATTCTCAAATAGACAGCTAACCAACAACTGTAACAAAGTACAGTTGAAGTCGGAAGTTTACATACACCTTAGCCAAATACATTTAAACTCAGTTTTTCACAATTCCTGACATTTTAATCAGAGTAAACGTTCCCTGTCTTAAGTCAGTTAGGATCACCACTTTATTTAAAGAATTTGAAATGTCAGAATAATAGTAGGGAGAATTATTTATTTCAGATTTTATTTCTTTCATCACATTCCCAGTGAGTCAGAAGATTACATACACTCAATTAGTATTTGGTAGCATTGCCTTTAAATTGTTTAACTTGGGTCAAATGTTTTGGGTAGCCTTCCACAAGCTTCCCACAATAAGTTGGGTGAATTTTGGCCCATTCCTCCTGACTGAGCTGATGTAACTGAGTCAGGTTTGTAGGCCTCCTTGCTCGCACAAGCTTTTTCAGTTCTGCCCACAAATGTTCTATTGGATTGAAGTCAGGGCTTTGTGATGGCCATTCCAATACCATGACTTTGTTGTCCTTAAGCCATTTTGCCACAACTTTGGAAGTATGCTTGGGGTCATTGTCCATTTGGAAGACCCATTTGCAACCAAGCTTTAACTTCCTGACTGATGTCTTGAGATGTTGCTTCAATATATCAACACAATTTTCCCTCCTCATGATGCTATCTATTTTGTGAAGTGCACCAGTCCCTCCTATAGCAAAGCACCCCCACAACATGATGCTGCCACCCCCGTGTTTCACAGTTGGGATGGTGTTCTTCGGCTTGCAAGCCTCCCCATTTTTCCTCCAAACATAACGATGGTCATTATGGCCAAACAGTTCTATTTTTGTTTCATCAGACCCGAGGACATTTCTCCCAAAAGTACGATCTTTGTCCCCATGTGCAGTTGCAAACCGTAGTCTGGCTTTTTTTATGGCGGTTTTGGAGCAGTGGCTTCTTCCTTGCTGAGCGGCCTTTCAGGTTATGTCAATATAGGACTCGTTTTACTGTGGATTTAGATACTTTTGTGCATGTTTCTTCCAACATTTTCACAAGTTCCTTTGCTGTTGTTCTGGGATTGATTTGCACTTTTCGCACCAAAGTACGTTCATCTCTAGGAGACAGAACACGTCTCCTTCCTGAGCGGTATGACGGCTGCCTGGTCCCATGGTGTTTAAACTTAAGTATTATTGTTTGTACAGATGAACGTGGTACTTTCAGGTGTTTGGAAATTGCTCCCAAGGATGAACCAGATTTGTGGAAGTGTACCATTTTTTTTTCTGAGGTCTTGGCTGATTTCTTTTGATTTTCCCATGATGTCAAGCAAAGAGGCACTGAGTTTGAAGGTAGGCCTTGAAATACATCCACAGGTAAACCTCCAATTGAATCAAATTTTGTCATTTAGCCTATCAGACGCTTGTAAAGCCATTTTCCAAGTTGTTTAAAGGCACAGTCAACTTAGTGTATGTAAACTTCTGACCCATTGGAATTGTGATACAGTGAATTATAAGTGAAATATTCTGTCTGCAAACAATTGTTGGAAAAATTACTTGTGTCAAGCACAAAGTAGATGTCCTAACCGACTTACCAAAACTATAGTTTAACAAGACATTTCTGGAGTGGTTGAAAAAACGAGTTTTAATGACTCCAACCTAAGTGTATTTAAACTTCCGACTTCAACGGTTTTTGAGAGACAGCAAGTGGTCATTGTGCAAATGTATTTCAAATCAAATCAAAGTTTATTTGTCACGTGCGCCGAATACAACAGTGAAATGCTTACTTACAGGCTCTAACCAACAGTGCAATTTACATTAGTTAAGTAAAGAAATAAAAACAACAGTAAAAAGACAGTGAAAAATAACAGTAGT
This sequence comes from Salmo salar, assembly GCF_965601325.2. Classification (NCBI taxonomy): domain Eukaryota; kingdom Metazoa; phylum Chordata; class Actinopteri; order Salmoniformes; family Salmonidae; genus Salmo; species Salmo salar. Next base: position 55,942,210 of record NC_138311.1, on the reverse strand, counting down.
GAGGCTATATACAGGTAACGGTCAGTCGGGCTGATTGAGGTAGTATGTACATGAATGTATAGTTAAAATGACTATGCATAGATGATAAACAGAGAGTAGCAGCAGCGTAAAAGAGGGGTTGGGGGGAGGGGGCACACAATGCAAATAGTCCGGGTAGCCATTTGATTACTTGTTCAGGAGTCTTATGGTTTGGGGGGTAACAAGCTGTTGAGAAGCCTTTTGGTCCTAGACTTGGCGCTCCGGTACCGCTTGCCGTGCGGTAGCAGAGAGAACAGTCTATGACTAGGGGTGGCTGGAGTCTTTGACAATTTTTAGGGCCTTCCTCTGACACCGCCTGGTATAGAGGTCCTGTTTGGCAAGAAGCTTGGCCCCAGTGATGTACTGGGCCGTACGCACTACCCTCTGTAGTGCCTTGCGGTCGGAGGCCGAGCAGTTGCCATACCAGGTGGTGATGCAACCGGTCAGGATGCTCTCGATGATGCAGCTGTAGATCTTTTTGAGGATCTCAGGACCCATGCCAAATCTTTTTAGTCTCCTGAGAGGGAAAAGGCATTGTCGTGCCCTCTTCACAACTGTCTTGGTGTGTTTGGACCATGTTAGTTTGTTGGTGATGTGGACGCCAAGGAACTTGAAGCTCTCAATCTACTCCACTGCAGCCCCGTCGATGAGAATAGGGGGCGTGCTCAGTCCTCCTTTTCCTGTAGTCCACAATCATCTCCTTAGTCTTGGTTATATTGAAGGGATATGTTGTTATTCTGGCACCACCCAACCAGGTCTCTGACCTCCTATTTATGTTTTTTTAATAAACATTAGAAATTAAAATAGTTTTCATGTTGTCAACCATCTAACCCAACCCGGTCTGTTTTGTCCCATAGTTGCTCATCTCTGAGGTTACTGTAAACTCATCTCTGAGGTTACTGTAAACTCATCTCTGAGGTTACCTTACTGTAAACTCATCTCTGAGGTTACCTTACTGTAAACTCATCTCTGAAAGGTGTGTATGTCAGTGAGATAATGTGTGTGTGTGTGTGTGTGTGTGTGTGTGTGTGTGTGTGTGTGTGTGTGTGTGTGTGTGTGTGTGTGTGTGTGTGTGTGTGTGTGTGTGTGAGAGAGAGAGAGAGAGAGAGAGAGAGAGAGAGAGAGAGAGAGAGAGAGAGAGAGAGAGAGAGAGAGACTTGGTTATTGTGTTCAAAGTATCAGTTTAAAGGGAGTCTGAAAGCCAGTTGCTACGGTGTGCGTTACTCTTTAGATTGCTTCAGGTCTGCGAATAGCTCAACAGTGTCTGAAGCTCTACAACCTTATCTCACTATTGGCTGCATCCCAAATGCCTTTGGGTCCTTGTCAACTGTAGTGCACTATATAGGAGAACAGGGAGCCACTTGGGATGCAGCGTGTAATCTGTAACTCTCACAAACACTCTGAGTGATATTCTGAAGCATTCCAGCTAAGGGTCACAGGTCAGTGAAAGGAAATGAGCTTGGTTGTGGTCTGAGAGGTATAGCCTGATGGGGTGGTCCAGAGGTAGAACTAGGCTGCATGAGGAGGGAGAGAGAGGAGGGAAGGAGAGAGAGAGAGGAGGGAAGGAGAGAGAGAGGAGGGAAGGAGAGAGAGGGCGAGGAGGGAGAGAGAGGAGGGAAGGAGAGAGAGAGGGCGAGGAGGGAGAGAGAGAGAGAGGGAGAGAGAGGAGGGAAGGAGAGAGAGGGCGAGGAGGGAGAGAGAGGAGGGAAGGAGAGAGAGGGCGAGGAGGGAGAGAGAGGAGGGAAGGAGAGAGAGAGGGCGAGGAGGGAGAGAGAGGAGGGAAGGAGAGAGAGAGGGCGAGGAGGGAGAGAGAGGAGGGAAGGAGAGAGAGGGCGAGGAGGGAGAGAGAGGAGGGAAGGAGAGAGAGAGGGCGAGGAGGGAGAGAGAGGAGGGAAGGAGAGAGAGGAGGTAAGGAGAGAGAGGGCGAGGAGGGAGAGAGAGGAGGGAAGGAGAGAGAGAGGGTGAGGAGGGAGAGAGAGGAGGTAAGGAGAGAGAGGGCGAGGAGGGAGAGAGAGGAGGGAAGGAGAGAGAGAGGGCGAGGAGGGAGAGAGAGGAGGGAAGGAGAGAGAGGAGGTAAGGAGAGAGAGGGCGAGGAGGGAGAGAGAGGAGGGAAGGAGAGAGAGAGGGTGAGGAGGGAGAGAGAGGAGGTAAGGAGAGAGGGCGAGGAGGGAGAGAGAGGAGGTAAGGAGAGAGAGGGCGAGGAGGGAGAGAGAGGAGAGAAGGAGAGAGAGAGGGCGAGGAGGGAGAGAGAGGAAGGAAAGAGAGTAGGCCAAAGAAGAGAGGGAGAGAAGAGGAGGGTAGCAGAGAGAGGAGAGATAAAGAGAGAATAAAGCCCTCCTGCACCATCTGCGCCCCCAACGGTATTTCCTGAGCGTTAGCTCCTGGGTGGTATTATCCATTAACGTTAGCATTAGCTCCTGGGTGGAGTTATCCATTAACGTTAGCATTAGCTCCTGGGTGGAGTTATCCAATAACGTTAGCATTAGCTCCTGGGTGGAGTTATCCATTAACGTTAGCATTAGCTCCTGGGTGGAGTTATCCAATAACATTAGCTTTAGTTCCTGGGTGGTGTTATCCATTAGAGTTAGCTCCTGGGTGGAGTTATCCATTAAAGTTAGCATTAACTCCTGGGCGGTATTATCCATTAACGTTAGCATTAGCTCCTGGGTGGTATTATCCATAAAAGTTAGCACTAGCTCCTGGGCGGTATTATACATTAACGTTAGCATTATGTACTGGTTGGATTTATCCATTAGCATTAGCTCCTGGGTGGTGTTATCCATTAACGTTAGCATTAGCTCCTGGGTGGTATTATCCATTAACGTTAGCATGAGCTCCTGGGTGGAGTTATCCATTAATGTTAGCATTAGTTCCTGGGTGGTATTATCCATTAACGTTAGCTCCTGGGTGGTATAATCCATTAAAGTTAGCATTAGCTCCTGGGCGGTATTATCCATTAACATTAGCATTAGCTCCTGGATGGTATTATCTATTAATTTTAGCATTAGCTCCTGGGTGGTATTATCCATTAATGTTACCATTAGCTCCTGGTTGGCATTAGACTCTTTGATGTCCTGAAGGAGGAGGCGTCCCAAATGGCATCCTACTCCCATTGAAGTGCACTACTTTTGACCAGAGCCCTATGGGCCCTTGTATAAAAGTAGTGCACTAAACAGGGATTAGAGTGACATTTGGGATGAAGTCTGAGGCTGAGGCAGTAATCCACAGAGGTAACCTGCATCCATCATTTCCCCTCACTAAACACTGCCTGGTCTAACTGCCTGAGTCCAACCTGGCCTAACTGCCTGAGTCCCTGCATGAGTCTCTGTCTGGCCTAACTGCCTGAGTCCCTGCCTGAGTTTAACCTGGCCTAACTGCCTGAGTCCCTGCCTGAGTCTAACCTGGCCTAACTGCCTGAGTCCCTGCATGAGTCTCTGTCTGGCCTAACTGCCTGAGTCCCTGCCTGAGTCTAACCTGGCCTAACTGCCTGAGTCCCTGCTTGAGTCCATCCTGGCCTAACTGCCTGAGTACATCCTGGCCTAACTGCCTGAGTACATCCTGGCCTAACTGCCTGAGTACATCCTGGCCTAACTGCCTGAGTACATCCTGGCCTAACTGCCTGAGTACATCCTGGCCTAACTGCCTGAGTCCCTGCGTGAGTCTCTGTCTGGTCTAACTGCCTGAGTCTTCATCTGGCCTAACTGCCTGAGTCCCTGCCTGAGTCTAACCTGGCCTAACTGCCTGAGTCCCTGCTTGAGTCCATCCTGGCCTAACTGCCTGAGTCCCTGCTTGTGTCTCTGTCTGGCCTAACTGCCTGAGTCTCTGTCTGGTCTAACTGCCTGAGTCCCTGCTTGAGTCTCTGTCTGGCCTAACTGCCTGAGTCCCTGTCTGGTCTAACTGCCTGAGTCTCTGTCTGGTCTAACTGCCTGAGTCTCTGTCTGGTCTAACTGCCTGAGTCTCTGCCTGGTCTAACTGCCTGAGTCCCTGCCTGGTCTAACTGCCTGAGTCCCTGTCTGGTCTAACTGCCTGAGTCTCTGTCTGGTCTAACTACCTGAGTCTCTGTCTGGTCTAACTGCCTGAGTCTCTGTCTGGTCTAACTACCTGAGTCTCTGCCTGAGTCTCTGTCTGGTCTAACTACCTGAGTCTCTGTCTGGTCTAACTGCCTGAGTCCCTGCCTGAGTCCCTGTCTGGTCTAACTGCCTGAGTCTCTGTCTGAGTCCCTGCCTGGTCTAACTGCCTGAGTCTCTGTCTGGTCTAACTACCTGAGTCTCTGCCTGAGTCTCTGTCTGGTCTAACTACCTGAGTCCCTGCCTGGTCTAACTACCTGAGTCCCTGCCTGGTCTAACTACCTGAGTCTCTGCCTGAGTCTCTGTCTGGTCTAACTACCTGAGTCCCTGTCTGGTCTAACTGCCTGAGTCCCTGCCTGGTCTAACTACCTGAGTCCCTGCCTGGTCTAACTACCTGAGTCTCTGCCTGGTCTAACTGCCTGAGTCTCTGTCTGGTCTAACTACCTGAGTCTCTGCCTGGTCTAATGGTGGTTAGATAGAGGTGGTGTTATGGCTCTATGGCTTTATGGTCTGTTACTCTTTACGAGGTCTCTAACAGGGTCTAACAGAGGGGTCACCAGAGGTCATAGTGTCCGGAGTCAGAGGCAACCCCGAACAATGACCTGTCTCGACCCACACTGCGGAA
>NC_138311.1:55930000-55932500 GCF_965601325.2 Salmo salar | reverse complement strand
ATTCACACCGGCACCAACAACCTGCGAGAGGAACAGGAGAGAGTAGGCAGCCTGGTCAACAGAGTAGCAGAGAGGGCCTCTGAGTTGTTCCCCAACTCCCACATCACCATCTCCACTCTGCTGCCCCGCAAAGACTTTCATCCCCGTACTATTCAGAAAGTCAACGCTGACATCACCAGAGGGTGTGGCCTACTCCCGAACGTACACGTTGCTCACCACCCAACAATCACCCCAGAGCATCTACACGACCACTCCCACCTGAGGAAGCAGACAGTAGGGATGTTTGCCAAGTCTCTAAAGGACGTGGCACTTGGTAGACAAACACCCCATGCTGTACTGGACAGAGGAGCACCCAGAGACCCCTACCAGACCACTGCACCACCAAGGAGCCCCAGGCCCCTTCAACGCCACACCAGACCCAGTGCACCCCACAGGCCCCACCCACCCCCAGAGCATCACCACTTCCATCGGCTTAGCCAGACCAGACCGGGCCCAGCCTATTATCCCGCACCAGACCACCACCCCTACCCGACCAGAGAGGAAGTCCCACGGCCCAGACCTGGCCCCCCTCCACCTCACAGGGCCCAACAGCAGGACCAGCGCAGCTACGCGGAGGTCGTCAGAGGACAGGAGAACCCTGTAGGATTAAGTGAGATTAAACAGCTCCTCCAATACATCTGCACTAAACTGCACTAAACACACACGGACGCATACACACACACACACACACACCTATTGTACTAGAATTTACTTGTTCAATGAATAGGAATATTTAACAGAATAACAGAATAAATGTTAGCTGATATCCTGTTTATCTCACTCTTAACAACGTATTAGTTAATAGTTACTGTGTTTCTGACTGCTATTCTTTCTTTTTGCAACATGAAATCACTATCAGTTAGCATGTGGAACATCCAGGGCCTAAACTCATCAACCTTTGGTCTGAAGAGTTTAGCACTGGAGTTCAACAAAAATCTTAAAGATGTTGATGTCATCATTCTGCAGGAGACATGGTGTAAGGCTGACGTTGTCACTCACTGTCCCACAGGCTACAGAGAGGTCATTGTGCCGTCACAGAAACACAGCTCTGTCAATAGAGGCAGAGACTCTGGAGGATTGATCATTTGGTACAAATCCGAACTACAAAATCTAATTGATCCCCTCAAAATTGGCAAATACCACATTTGGTTAAAACTAAAAAAAGAACTTGTACTGACAGAAAAAGATGTGTTCCTTTGTGCAATATATATCCCCCCCTCAGAATCCCCATATTACTCAGAGGAGATCTTCCCCACCCTTGAGGAAGAGACGTGCCATTTCCAGGCCCAGGGAAATGTGCTCATCTGTGGGGACACAAATGCGCGCACAGGAACACTACCTGATCTAACGAGCACACGAGGGGACAGCTTTATTACAGGCCATACTGTTTCTAACTGTCTTAATCTCCCCCATAGAAACAACAGTGACAGCACCGTCAACAAAAACGGAAGGGATCTTTTGCAGCTCTGTAGAAGCCTGGGTCTGTACTTTGTCAATGGTAGGTTACGGGGGGACTCTTTGGGGAGATTCACCTACTGCTCACCTCTTGGCCACAGTACAGTAGACTATATGATCACAGACATGGACCCTTTCTCTCTCAGCTCATTCACTGTCAAGCCACTAACACCTCTGTCTGATCACAGCCAAATTACGTTGTTCCTCAAAAGAACAGACATGGAAACAACCACACATTCACAGCCCAGTAAGCTGTACAACATCAGAAATTCATACAGATGGGCCCAAAACAGCACAGAAGAATACCAGAAAGCAACCTGGAACCAAAATATCCAAACACTCTTAGATAACTTTCTGGATACCACATTCACTCACAGTAAAGAAGGCATCAATCTAGCAGTACGAAACATCAACTATATATTCAGGCAAACGGCAAAAGAAGCACAATTGAAATTGATAAAAAACAAAACTAAAAAAATCGCAGATGACAACTGGTTTGATGCAGATTGTAAAATTATAAGGAAAAACCTTAGAACACTATCCAACCAAAAGCACAGAGACCCAAATAATGGTGAACTACGCCTTCATTACTGTGAGACTTTAAAACTCTATAAACGTACACTCAGAACCAAAAAAGCACAGTACAACAGCAAGCAGCTGACACTAATTGAGGAGTCCATAAACACAAACAACTTTTGGCAAAATTGGAAAAAACTAAAAAAATCTAAACAAGAGGAATTAGCGATACAAAATGGTGACGTATGGACGACCCATTTCAAAACACTCTACAACACCGTTCAAATTGACACAAACGCAGAACAACGCCAAATCCATGAGAAGTTGAATGGATTAGAAAAAGCTATAAAGGACAATCAAAACCCATTGGACTCCCCAATTACTGACCAGGAGCTCTATAAGAAACTTCAGGCCCTCAGATTTAAAAAAGCATGCGGACCTGATGGCATCCTAAATGAGATGCTCAAACTCACTAGTGCAAAATTTCAAT
>NC_138311.1:55812500-55925000 GCF_965601325.2 Salmo salar | reverse complement strand
GACAGAGAGTCAGAGATAGAGAGTCAGAGAGAGAGAGAGAGAGAGAGAGAGAGAGAGAGAGAGAGAGAGAGAGAGAGAGAGAGAGAGAGAGAGAGAGAGAGAGAGAGAGGAGAGAGAGAGAGAGAGAGAGGAGAGAGAGAGAGAGAGAGAGAGAGAGAGAGAGAGAGAGAGAGACAGAGAGAGAGAGAGACAGAGAGAGACAGAGAGAGAGAGAGAGAGAGAGAGAGAGAGAGAGAGAGAGAGAGAGAGAGAGAGAGAGAGAGAGAGGAGAGAGAGAGAGAGAGAGAGAGAGAGAGAGAGAGAGAGAGAGAGACAGAGAGAGACAGAGAGAGAGAGAGAGAGAGAGAGAGAGAGAGAGAGAGAGAGAGAGAGAGAGAGACAGAGAGAGAGAAAGAGAGAGATGGGTGGATTACCCATGGATGGTTGAAGGGGCCTAGGTCACTTCTGGGTGACTTGGGCAGGAGGTGGTGGAGGGGCCAACACATGACCTTGCAATCTCTCTTTCTCATTATCTCCCTCTGTCATTCTCTCTCATTTGCTTTCCCTGCCCCTCTTCTCTCCTCAGAGATAATGTTATCTCCTCTGACCTTCCTATCTCATCCAGAGAAAACCCCTAGCGCTCTACTGACAGCCCCACAGTTCTGCTCCCTCTCTCATTTAACACTGTCACATACCTGCTAGCCTAGGAACAGAAAACATGTTACCCTGGGTATAATCACTAACATTGAAACATCCATGTATAATCATTAACCAGACCGGGAGTTGTGAGTTAGGCCAGGCCTACATCTAAACTCTTAACATCCAACATCTTTCCTTGCTCTATTCCATCCTGTCTACACAGAAATACCCCAAAGAATCAACTATCTCAATCCTTCTTCCAAAATCCCCTTGTTTAACTGACTGACTAGAACTATCCTTCAGAACCTAACTACGTCTTCCCCTCTTCTCTCTCTCCATCTCTCTTCTCTCTCTCCATCTCTCTTCTCTCTCTCCAGCCCTCTTCTCTCTCTCCATCTCTCTTCTCTCTCTCCATCTCTCTTCTCTCTCCCCATCCCTCTTCTCTCTCTCCATCTCTCTTCTCTCTCTCCATCCCTCTTCTCTCTCTATCCCTCTTCTCTCTCCATCCCTCTTCTCTCTCTCCATCCCTCTTCTCTCTCTCCATCTCTCTTCTCTCTCTCCATCTCTCTTCTCTCTCTCCATCTCTCTTCTCTCCTCCATCTCTCTTCTCTCTCTCCATCTCTCTTCTCTCTCTCCATCCCTCTTCTCTCTCTCCATCCCTCTTCTCTCTCTCCATCCCTCTTCTCTCTCTCCATCCCTCTTCTCTCTCCATCCCTCTTCTCTCTCTCCAGCCCTCTTCTCTCCCCATCCCTCTTCTCTCTCCCCATCCCTCTTCTCTCTCTCCATCCCTCTTCTCTCTCTCCATCCCTCTTCTCTCTCCCCATCCCTCTTCTCTCTCATCCATCCCTTCTTTCTCTCTCCCCATCCCTCTTCTCTCTCTCTTCCCATCCCTCTTCTCTCTCCCCATCCCTCTTCTCTCTCCCATCCCTCTTCTCTCTCTCCATCCCTCTTCTCTCTCTCCATCCCTCTTCTCTCTCCATCTCTCTTCTCTCTCTCCATCCCTCTTCTCTCTCTCCATCCCTCTCCTCTCTCCCCATCCCTCTTCTCTCTCTCCATCCTCTTCTCTCTCCCCATCCCTCTTCTCTCTCTCCATCTCTCTTCTCTCTCCATCCCTCTTCTCTCTCCATCCCTCTTCTCTCTCTCCATCCCTCTTCTCTCTCTCTTCTCTCTCCCATCCCTCTTCTCTCTCTCATTTTTTTCCATTTTTTTTTTACACTTTAGTCATTTAGCAGACGCTCTTATCCAGAGCGACTTACAAACTCTCTCTCCAGCCCTCTTCTCTCGCTCCAGCCCTCTTCTCTCTCCATCCCTCTTCTCTCTCTCCATCTCTCTTCTCTCTCTCATCCCTCTTCAATCTCTCTCCATCCCTCTTGCTCTCTCCATCCCTCTTCTCTCTCTCCATCCTCTTCTCTACTCCATCGCTCTTCTCTCTCCATCCCTACTTCCCTACTCTCCATCCCTCTTCCCTCTCTACCATCACCTCTCTCTCTCTCCATCCCTCTTCTCTCTCCACCATCCCTCTTCTCTCTCCATCCCTCTACTCTCTCCTCATCTACTCTCTCTCTCTCCAATCCCTCTTCTCTCTCTCCACCCCTCTTCTCTCTCTCCATCCCTCTCCTACCCTCTCCCATCCCTCTCTTCCTCTCCACTCCCTCTTCTCTCTCCCCATCCACTCCTCTCTCTCTCCATCCCTCTTCTCTCTCTCCATCCCTCCTCTCTCTCCAGCCCTCTTCTCTCTCTCCATCTCTCTTCTCTCTCCCCATCCCTCCTTCTCTCTCTCCATCCCTCTCTCTCTCTCTCCATCCCTCTCTCTCTCTCCCCATCCCTCTCTCTCTCCCCATCCCTCTCTCTCTCTCTCCATCCCTCTTCTCTCTCCCAATCTCTCTTCTCTCTCTCCATCCCTCTTCTCTCTCTCCAGCCCTCGTCTCTCTCTCCATCCCTCTCTCTCTCTCTCTCCCATCCCTCTTCTCTCTCCCATCCCTCTTCTCTCTCCCCATCCCTCCTTCTCTCTCTCCCTCCCTCTTCTCTCTCCCCATCCCTCTCTCTCTCTCCCCATCCCTCTTCTCTCTCCCATCCCTCTTCTCTCTCTCTCCCCATCCCTCTTCTCTCTCTCCCATCCCGCTTCTCTCTCTCCATCCCTCTTCTCTCTCCCCATCCCTCTTCTCTCTCCCCATCCCTCTTCTCTCCCCCATCCCTCTCTCTCTCTCCATCCCTCTTCTCTCTCTCCATCCCTCTTCTCTCCCTCTCCATCCCTCTTCTCTCTCTCATCCCTCTTCTCTCTCTCCATCCCTCTTCTCTCTCTCCATCCCTCTTCTCTCTCCCCATCCCTCTTCTCTCTCTCCATCCCTCTTCTCTCTCTCCCACTCCTCTTCTCTCTCTCTCTCCAGCCCTCTTCTCTCTCTCCATCTCTCTTCTCTCTCCCCATCCCTCTTCGCTCTCCATCCCTCTTCTCTCTCTCCATCCCTCTTCTCTCTCTCCATCCCCTTCTTCTCTCTCTCCATCCCTCTTCTCTCTCCCCATCCCTCTTCTCTCTCCCCATCCCTCTTCTCTCTCCCCATCCCTCTTCTCTCTCTCCATCTCTCTTCTCTCTCTCCATCCCTCTTCTCTCTCTCCATCCCTCTTCTCTCTCTCCATCCCTCTTCTCTCTCCCCATCCCTCTTCTCTCTCCCCATCCCTCTTCTCTCTCTCCATCCCTCTTCTCTCTCCCAATCTCTCTTCTCTCTCTCCATCCCTCTTCTCTCTCTCCAGCCCTCGTCTCTCTCTCCATCCCTCTTCTCTCTCTCTCCCCATCCCTCTTCTCTCTCCATCCCTCTTCTCTCTCCCCATCCCTCTTCTCTCTCTCCATCCCTCTTCTCTCTCCCCATCCCTCTTCTCTCTCCCCATCCCTCTTCTCTCTCCATCCCTCTTCTCTCTCTCTCCCCATCCCTCTTCCCTCTCCATCCCGCTTCTCTCTCTCCATCCCTCTTCTCTCTCCCCATCCCTCTTCTCTCTCCCCATCCCTCTTCTCTCTCCCCATCCCTCTTCTCTCTCCCCATCCCTCTTCTCTCTCCCCATCCCTCCTCTCTCTCTCCAGCCCTCTTCTCTCTCTCCATCTCTCTTCTCTCTCCCCATCCCTCTTCTCTCTCTCCATCCCTCTTCTCTCTCTCCATCTCTCTTCTCTCTCTCCATCTCTCTTCTCTCTCTCCATCCCTCTTCTCTCTCTCCATCCCTCTTCTCTCTCTCCATCCCTCTTCTCTCTCCATCCCTCTTCTCTCTCTCTCCCCATCCCTCTTCTCTCTCCATCCCGCTTCTCTCTCTCCATCCCTCTTCTCTCTCCCCATCCCTCTTCTCTCTCCCCATCCCTCTTCTCTCTCCATCCCTCTTCTCTCCCCATCCCTCTTCTCTCTACATCCGTCTTTGCAATTCAAAGGACTTCATTGGCATGGGAAACATTGTCACAGCAAGTGAAATAAACAACAAACAACAACAACAACAAAAAGCAACAAAGTGAATTAAACAAAACAAAAATAACAACAATCAGACATTAACAGTAAATATTACAAACACAGAAGGATGGTTGATTCTTTCCGGTGTGGTAAGTAGTTGTCTTTTTGTTTTCTCATGATTTTGTTGGGTCTAATTGTGTTTTTTTTGTTTTTTTTTGTCCTGAGGCTCTGTGGAGTCTGTTCGGGTTTGTGAACAGAGCCCCAGAACCAGATGGCTGAGTGGACTCTTCTCTAGGTTCATGTCTTTGCAGGTTAGGGCTTTGTGATGGAAGGTTTAACAGCTCTTTTTTGGGTTTTGATAACTAGCGGGTATCGGCCTAATTCTGCTCTGCGTGCATTATTTGGGGTTTTGGGTTGTACTCTGAGGATTTTTTTTTAGCTGAGTCTCATTTTGGTGTTTGCTCTTACTTTGTGTATTCTTGGTTGGTGAGCGGACCCCAGACCTCACACCCAAAGAGGGCAATGGGTTCTATAACTGATTGGAGTATTTTTTAGCCAGATCCTAATTGGGATGTCAAATTTTATGTTGCGTTTGATGGTGTAGAAGACAATTCTTGCCTTGTCTCTCAGATCGTTCACAGCTTTGTGGAAGTTACCTGTAGTGCTGATGTTTAGGCCGAGGTATGTATTGTTTTTTTTGTGTGCTCAAGGGCAACGGTGTCTAGATGGAATTTGTATTTGTGGTCTCAACAATTGGACCTTTTTTGGAGCACCATTATTTTTGTCTTACTGAGATTTACTGTCAGGGCCCAGGTCTGTCAGGGCCCAGGTCTGACAGGATCTGCACAGAAGATCTAGGTGCTGCTGTAGGCCCTCCTTGGTTGGGGACAGAAGCACCAGATCATCATCAAACAGTAGACATTTGACTTCAGATTTTAGTAGGGTGAGGCCGGGTGCTGCAGACTGTTCTAGTCCGCTTGCCAATTCATTGATATAAATGTTGAAGAGGGTGAGGCTCATGCTGCATCCCTGTCTCACTCCACGGCCTTGAGGGTAAGAAATCTGTGTGTTTATTGACAATTTTGACTGCTCTTTCCATCCCTCTTTCTAACGGGTCTAACTGACTGTCAGGGCCTGTCCAGTAAAAGTTCACCTCTGGGTCATCCTGTCCTGCTCTGTTCTGAAATGTAACGACCCATAGTTCCTTGTGGGCCTCTCTCCCATAAAACCAAGATATGCGTCCCAAACGACACCCTAATCCATAGGGACACTGGTCAAAAGAAGTGCACTATAAAGTAACTAGGGTTCTATTTGGGATGCAAGTCCATGTATAAATCATTAGCCGAGGAAACATTCTCTATTCGGTCATTCCAGAAAGAGAGAGAGAGAGAGTCTGTACTTCATTTCTCCCTCAGGTATCCTCTCCTCTACCATATGGATCTACAGTACCAACATTAATATTCTGTTTCTGAGCTCACAGACCTCTGGGGGGGGGGGGGGGGGGGGGGGGGGGGGGGGGGGGGGCTCCATTTGGGTTCTGTCTGGAATACTTTCCATTCTATAGAACCTTAGAACATGCCCCTCCGTTCCATTATCCCACCACAGAACTCCACCTCCGTCTCTTCAGAACGTGTGGGTAGGACATAGTCCTGAATCGCCATGGTCACTATAGTGTAAACTACTATCATTGAGTGTCCATCCAGGAGAATATAAAACAGGAAGTGAATACAACAACGACGGTCTAGGTCACAGGCATATTATTAAGGGGCTTCTTCTAGATGTTTAAGAATCAGTAGGTGTGTTGCCAGGACAACAGAGGTCTCTCACATCTTCTGCTTCTGTTACTTCAATATCGTACTGTATCGTTGTTTACATACAGGATGTGAGTCCATTAAATGCATCCCATATGGCACCCTATTCCCTATATAGTGCACTACTTAAAACTCCCTAAAAGTAGTGCACTATGTAGGGAATAAGGTGCCAGTTCCCAGGCCAAACCGAATGGAGGTTATAATGCTTGGCTCACTATTCTGCCTTGTTCCGTTATGCTTTCTTACAAAAACCCTCAAATCTGCATCTGGGAATTTATTAAGGCTAAATAATTCCACATCCAGATTGGGAAGCTGGCATCCACAGAGTCTAGCTAGCTTGGAGAGCAATGTTTCAGCTAGCTTGGAGAGCAATGTTTCAGCTAGCTAGGAGAGAAATGTTTCAGCTAGCTAGAAGAGCAATGTTTCAGCTAGCTCGGAGAGCAATGTTTCAGCTAGCTCGGAGAGCAATGTTTCAGCTAGCTCGGAGAGCAATGTTTCAGCTAGCTAGGAGAGCAATGTTTCAGCTAGCTAGGTTAGTAATGTTTCAGCTAGCTTGGAGAGCAATGTTTCAGCTAGCTTGGAGAGCAATGTTTCAGCTAGCTAGGTTAGTAATCTTTCAGCTAACTCGGAGAGCAATGTTTCAGCTAGCTAGGAGAGCAATGTTTCAGCTAGCTTGGAGAGCAATGTTTCAGCTAGCTAGGTTAGTAATGTTTCAGCTAGCTTGGAGAGCAATGTTTCAGCTAGCTTGGAGAGCAATGTTTCAGCTAGCTAGGTTAATAATGTTTCAGCTAGCTAGGAGAGCAATGTTTCAGCTAGCTCGGAGAGCAATGATTCAGCTAGCTAGGAGAGCAATGTTTCAGCTAGCTAGGTTAGTAATGTTTCAGCTAGCTTGGAGAGCAATGTTTCAGCTAGCTCGGAGAGCAATGTTTCAGCTAGCTAGGAGAGCAATGTTTCAGCAAGCTAGGAGAGCAATGTTTCAGCTAGCTAGGTTAGTAATGTTTCAGCTAGCTAGGAGAGCAATGTTTCAGCTAGCTAGGATAGTAATGTTTCAGCTAGCTTGGAGAGCAATGCTTCAGCTAGCTAGGAGAGCAATGTTTCAGCTTGCTCGGAGAGCAATGTTTCAGCTAGCTAGGATAGTAATGTTTCAGCTAGCTAGGATATCAATGTTTCAGCTAGCTAGGAGAGCAATGTTTCAGCTAGCTTGGAGAGCAATGCTTCAGCTAGCTAGGAGAGCAATGTTTCAGCTTGCTCGGAGAGCAATGTTTCAGCAGGCTAGGAGAGCAATGTTTCAGCTAGCTAGGAGAGATGTAGGTAGATCAACTCTCCAGTAGGAGGTGCTGTAGATCAACTCTCCAGTAGGAGGTGCTGTAGATAGATCAACTCTCCAGTAGGAGGTGCTGTAGATAGATCAACCCTCCAGTAGGAGGTGCTGTAGATAGATCAACCCTCCAGTAGGAGGTGCTGTAATGTATATAGACCAACTCTCCAGTAGGAGGTGCTGTAATGTAGATAGATCAACCCTCCAGTAGGAGGTGCTGTAATGTATATAGACCAACTCTCCAGTAGGAGGTGCTGTAATGTAGATAGATCAACCCTCCAGTAGGAGGTGCTGTAGATAGATCAACCCTCCAGTAGGAGGTGCTGTAATGTATATAGACCAACCCTCCAGTAGGAGGTGCTGTAGATAGATCAACCCTCCAGTAGGAGGTGCTGTAATGTAGATAGACCAACTCTCCAGTAGGAGGTGCTGTAGATAGACCAACTCTCCAGTAGGAGGTGCTGTAGATAGACCAACCCTCCAGTAGGAGGTGCTGTAATGTATATAGATCAACTCTCCAGTAGGAGGTGCTGTAGATAGACCAACCCTCCAGTAGGAGGTGCTGTAATGTAGATAGACCAACTCTCCAGTAGGAGATGCTGTAGGTAGATCAACTCTCCAGTAGGAGGTGCTGTAATGTAGATAGATCAACTCTCCAGTAGGAGGTGCTGTAGATAGACCAACTCTCCAGTAGGAGGTGCTGTAATGTAGATAGACCAACCCTCCAGTAGGAGGTGCTGTAATGTAGATATATCAACTCTCCAGTAGGACGTGCTGTAATGTAGATAGACCAACCCTCCAGTAGGAGGTGCTGTAATGTAGATATATCAACTCTCCAGTAGGAGGTGCTGTTGACAGATCAACTCTCCAGTAGGAGGTGCTGTAGGTAGATCAACTCTCCAGTAGGAGGTGCTGTAGATATATCAACTCTCCAGTAGGAGGTGCTGTTGACAGATCAACTCTCCAGTAGGAGGTGCTGTAGGTAGATCAACTCTCCAGTAGGAGGTGCTGTAGGTAGATCAACTCTCCAGTAGGAGGTGCTGTAGGTAGATCAACTCTCCAGTAGGAGGTGCTGTAATGTAGATTGACCAACTCTCCAGTAGGAGGTGCTGCCAAGCCTTTTATACGATAGTAGACATAAATTTCACGCTAAAAACATCAGTTGACGTTGATTTACTTGTTTAAAACCCGATGTATTATTCACGTTGATTCAACCAGTTTGTGCCCAGTGGGATGTCTCAGGGCAAACCTCCACCCATAGGGACCTAGTGTTAGCAATAACCTCTGAGGTTCATAACTGCCCACCTAGACACTGTCCCAAGGTGAACTACCGTACCCTATATAATCATACATCAATACCAATCAACCAATCAATGTCAATGGCACATCACCAATCGAGTTTCACAGAGTCTCCGTGCGTAATTAACCACATCAGTGACATGCTATTCGTGTTTGTACATGACGATAGATAGGAAGGGCGAAGCAAGGTGATGTGTGTGTGTGTGTGTGTGTGTGTGTGTGTGTGTGTGTGTGTGTGTGTGTGTGTGTGTGTGTGTGTGTGTGTTTGGGGTGGACGAAGGGTTGAAAGATTGCTAAAGACATGGAGGGATGCGATGTGGGGTCGACCAGACAGTCGTAATGAACTCACAGGGAGTAGTTAATCGTGTCATTCCATCACAAGAACAGAGACGGGAGAGAGATCAATTATGAAAGTATTCAGAGAGAAGGAGAGAGAGAGAGCGAGGGGGGAGGAGGAGAAAGAGAGACAGAGTGAGAAGGAGAATGGAGAGAGAGAGGGGAGGAGAGAGAGAGACAGAGAAAGAGAGAGAGAAGGAGAGAGAGAGGAGAAAGAGACAGAGAGAAAGGGGAGAGAGAGAGACAGAGACAGAGACAGAGAGACAGAGAGACAGAGAGAGAGACAGAGAGACAGAGAGACAGAGAGAGAGAGAGAGAGAGAGAGAGAGGAGAGAGAGAGAGAGAGAGAGAGAGAGAGAGAGAGAGATTACTTATAGGGAGTGTAGCACCTATTTCTCAATGCCAGAAAAGCATATAATAGTAATTGGCTCACGTCTTCCATCTAAATAACACTGATAAAACTAACCAAATGTAAACATGTCTGCTAGCTGTTGGTAGCCAACTGTTGGTGCTGTCATACTATAGAAGCTGTAGTACAAGACTTCCAGAATCACCATATGGGTCTGGGCAGAGGGAATGTAGCCGTTGTTTGTGTACATCTGTAAGTTGTTGTTCGTATAATGTTTGTATTTGGTGTAATAAAATAAAAAAATAAATTGTAAAAAATTCTGAAAGCATTCAGACCGTTTACTCAGTACTTTGTTGAAGCACCTTTGGCAGTGACTACAGCCTCGAGTCTTCTTGGGTATGACGCTACAAGTTTGGCACACCTGTATTTGGGGAGTTTCTCCCATTGTTCTCTGCAGATCCTCTCAAGCTCTGTCAGGTTGGATGGGGAGCGTCGCTGCACAGCTATTTTCAGATCTCTCCAGGTAGGTTCGATTGGGTTCAAGTCCGGGCTCTGGCTGGGCCACTCAAGGACATTCAGAGACTTGTCCCGAAGCCAATCCAGCGTTCTCTTGGCTGTGTGCTTAGGTTTGTTGTCCTGTTGGAAGGTGAACCTTCGCTCCAGTCTCTTCATGAGCTCTCTGGAGCAGGTTTTCATCAAGGATCTTACACTGTTCATCGATCGATCCTGACTAGTCTCCCATGTCTGAAAACACATGTTCTGAGGGAGCGTCTAGGGATGCCAAGTACTAAGTCATGTTTTGCAGAGGGGTCAAGTACTTATTTTCCTCATTAAAATGCAAATCAATTTATAACATTTTTGACATGGGTTTTTCTGGATTTTTTTGTTGTTATTCTCTCTCACTGTTCAAATAAACCTCCCACTAAAATTATTTCTTTGTCAGTGGGCAAACGTACAAAATCATCAGGGGATCAAATACTTTTTTCCCTCACTGTATATGCTGGGGAGTTGGTCATATTAGATTTGTCCTGCATGTCCAAAATTGGTACATGTCCGTCCTAATTACCAGATGGAATTCAGTTAATTCTAACAATATGCTGTTCAGAGAATCAAAAAATTATCATATGAATTTAGAACGCACACATTAATAAATCCTTGTTGTCCCCAGTCCACCTGGCCGTGCTGCTGCTCCAGTTTCAACTGTTCTTCCTGCGGCTATGGAACCCTGACCTGTTCACCGGACGTGCTACCTGTCCCAGACCTGCTGTTTTCAACTCTCTAGAGACAGCAGGAGCAGTAGAGATACTCTGAATGATCGGCTATGAAAAAGCCAACTGACATTTACAGCTGACGTGCTGACCTGTTGCACCCTCTACAACCACTGTGATTATTATTATTTGACCCTGATGGTCATTTATGAACATTTGAACATCTTGGCCATGTTCTGTTATAATCTCCACCCGGCACAGCCAGAAGAGGACTGGCCACCCCTCATAGCCTGGTTCATCTCTAGGTTTCTTCCTAGGTTCTGGCCTTTCTAGGGAGTTTTTCCTAGCCACCGTGCTTCTACACCTGCATTACTTGCTGTTTGGGGTTTTAGGCTGGGTTTCTGTACAGCACTTTGAGATATCAGCTGATGTAAGAAGGGCTATATAAATACATTTGATTTGATTTGATGAAGGAAGCTGGGTTGCCCGTTTCCACAACAGTTTCAAGTCCTTTGACATGCACATTGAATTTAAGGGAATGATTTGAGTAATTCTATTTATTAGGAGATTGATTTCCCTTCATGCTTAGTTTGTGCTGTTTTCAGGTCTCCAAACTCTCCACTTTAGATGTGAGCAGTGCAAGATATTAATTTATGAGTTTTATTTGCAAGTCGAAGGCAGAGGTCATTTCTTCACAAACAATCGCTCGGATAGTAGTGGCCAACTATTTCTGTTGTCGGGTGCTGAGAACCACCATGTTCCCACAGATGAATGGTGGATGGACAGAATATACCAGCCATGTTCCCACAGCTGAATGGTGGATGGACAGAATATACCAGCCATGTTCCCACAGCAGAATGGTGTATGGACAGAATATACCAGCCATGTTCCCACAGCAGAATGGTGGATGGACAGAATATACCAGCTGCTGGAGAGAAATAGACCTGCTATTCTTCCTTGTAATACAGTGAACATCCCACACCTTACTGTGATGTTGTACATACATGTATGTTGACAATTACACTGAACAAAAATATAAAAAGCAACATGTAAAGTGTTGGTCCCATGTTTCATGAGCTGAAATTAAAGATCCCAGACATTTCCATACGCACAAGAAGCTTATGTCTCTCAAATGTTTTGCACAAATTTGTTTACATCCCTGTTAATGATAATTTCTCCTTTGCGAAGATAAACCACCCAACTGACAGGTGTGGCATGTCAATACGCTGATTAAACAGCATGATCACTACACAGGTGCACCTTGTGCTGGGGACAATAAAAGAACACTCTAAAATGTGCAGTTTTGTCAGACAACACAATGCCATAGATGTCTCAAGTTTTAAGGGAGCGTGAAATTGTCATGTTGACTGCAGGAATGTCCACCAGAGCTGTAACCAGAAAATGTCATGATCAATTCTCTACCATAAGCCACCTCCAACATTGTTTTAGAGAATTTGGCAGTATGTCCAACTTGCCTCACAACCGCAGACCTTGTGTATGACGTTGTGTGGGCGAGCGGTTTACTGATGTCAACGTTGTGAACAGAGTGCCCAATGGTGGAAGTGGTCAGATGATGAGGATGCTAAGCTACAGGACTGTTTTGCTAGCACAGATTGTAATATGTACCGTGATTCATCCAAATGCATTGAGGAGTATACCACCTCAGTCACCGGTTTCATCAATAAGTGCATAGATGACGTTGTCCCCAACCAAAAAGCCATTGAATTTACAGTCAACATTCGCACCGAGCTAAAGGCTAGAGCTGCCGCTTTCAAGGTGCGGGACACTAATCCGGAAATTAAAGAAGTCCCAATCACGTCACTGGGCAGCTCGCGGCTGGGTTTCCCTTTGTAGTCCGTAATAGTTTGCAAGCTCTGCCACATCCGACGAGCGTCAGAGCCGGTGTAGTAGGATTCAATCTTATTTACAATGACGGCCTAGGAACAGTGGGTTAACTGCCTTGTTCAGAGGCAGAACGACAGATTTTTACCTTGTCAGCTCGGGGATTCAATCTAGCAACCTTTCAGTTACTGTCCCAACGCTCTAACCACTAGGCTACCTGCCGCCCAGGCAGACATGTAACTCAGTAAAATCTTTGAAATTGTTTCATGTTGTGTTTATATTTTTTGTTCAGTATATTTGAAAATATGTCTGTTAATTCATAGCTATTTTGGAGAGAAAAAAAAGTCCCGAGACATGCCACCGTAACCATAACCAGCGATCCCTACGCCATTTTCCCATTTTCATAGCTCAGTACTTGTTATTTATTGTAGAGTAATCCTCAGTGTCCAGGGCTGTACTGCAACACTGCTCTATAACCACCATGTAGCTTTCTAGATGTTTCATAAAATGTACTCTAACCATACTCAAATACCCTATGCTATGATCTAAAGGGCAGTTTACAGCTAACCGCAGTACTGACTGGTATTTTCCATGGTAATTCTCTGGACGGGAAGGTTTAGCATAAGCACTTGGCCAACCAGCTACCCTACGGCCTTTTATGTCCTAACGCCTAATACATTTATAATCATTCAGAGTTGGCATGGAGGAGCTAGTTTGGCATCCTGATGGATAAATCATAAGTATTAGATGTTGAAGTGAAGGACAAAAGAGCCATAGATATATGGAGGGAGGTAGAGAGAGAGAGAGAGAGAGAGATAGAGAGAGAGAGAGAGAGAGAGAGAGAGAGAGAGAGAGAGAGGAAGGGAGGGAGGAAAAAAAGTGAGAGAGAGAGAGGGAGGGAGGGAGGGAGAGAGAAAGCGAGAGAGAGAAGGAGAGGTAGAGGGAGGGAGAGATGGAGGGAGAGAGAGAGGTGGAGAGGGAGGGAGAGATGGAGGGAGAGAGAGAGAAAAAGTGAGAGAGAGAGAGGTGGAGAGGTGGGAAGGGAGGAAGGGAGGGAGAGAGAGAGGTGGAGGGAGAGAGAGAGAGAGAGAGAGAAAAAAAAGTGAGAGAGAGAGGTGGAGAGGGAGGGAGAGATGGAGGGACAGAGAGAGAGAGAGAAGGAGAGAGAGAGGGAGGGAGAGAGAGAGGGAGGGAGAGATGGAGGGAGAGAAAGAGGAGAGAGAGAGAGAGAGAAAAAGTGAGAGAGAGAGAGGTGGAGAGGGAGGGAGAGATGGAGGGAGAGAGAGAGAGAGAGAGAGAGAGAGAGAGAAAGAAAAAAAAAAGTGAGAGAGAGAGAGGTGGAGAGGGAGGGAGAGATGGAGGGACAGAGAGAGAGAGAAGGAGAGAGAGAGAGAGAGAGGGAGGGAGGGAGGGAGGGAGGGAGGGAGGGAGGGAGGGAGGGAGAAAGCGAGAGAGAGAAGGAGAGGTAGAGGGAGGGAGAGAGAGAGAGAAAAAGCGAGAGGGAGAGGTGGAGGGAGGGAGAGAGAGAGAGCGGGAGAGGTGGAGGGAGGTAGAGAGAGAGAGGGATAGGTGGAGGAAGGGAGAGAGAGAGAGAAAGCTAATATTAGTGAGTAAATCACCATCAGGAACACATCTGCTCCACTCCTCTTCCTCCTCCTCCTCCTCCTCCTCCTCTTCTTCCTTCTGCTAAGTAAATTAAGGAGAAAATCTGTCAGAAAATGAATTAATCTCATCAGGACTGTATGCTGAGAGAGGGCAGATTAAATCAGGAAAGCAGATTAAATCAAGTTTAAACAAATCCCTTCCCAACCATGGTCACCCTACCCTTCCCAACCATAGTCACCCTACCCTCCCCAACCATAGTCACTCTACCCTCCCCAACCATGGTCACCCTACCCTCCCCAACCATAGTCACTCTACCCTCCCCAACCATGGTCACCCTCCCCTCCCCAACCATGGTCACCCTCCCCTCCCCAACCATGGTCACCCTCCCCTCCCCAACCATGGTCACCCTACCCTCCCCATCCATGGTCACCCTACCCTCCCCAACCATGGTCACCCTACCCTCCCCAACCATGGACCCTACCCTCCCCAACCATGGTCACCCTACCCTCCCCAACCATGGACACTCTACCCTCCCCAACCATGGTCACTCTACCCTCCCCAACCATGGTCACTCTACCCTCCCCAACCATGGTCACCCTACCCTCCCCATCCATGGTCACCCTACCCTCCCCAACCATGGACACTCTACCCTCCCCAACCATGGACACTCTACCCTCCCCAACCATGGTCACCCTACCCTCCCCAACCATGGACCCTCCCCTCCCCAACCATGGTCACCCTCCCCTCCCCAACCATGGTCACTCTACCCTCCCCAACCATGGTCACCCTACCCTCCCCATCCATGGTCACCCTACCCTCCCCAACCATGGACACTCTACCCTCCCCAACCATGGACACTCTACCCTCCCCAACCATGGTCACCCTACCCTCCCCAACCATGGACCCTACCCTCCCCAACCATAGTCACCCTACCCTCCCCAACCATAGCCACCCTACCCTCCCCAACCATGGTCACCCTACCCTCCCCAACCATGGTCACCCTACCCTCCCCAACCATGGACACTCTACCCTCCCCAACCATGGTCACCCTACCCTCCCCAACCATGGTCACTCTACCCTCCCCAACCATGGTCGCCCTACCTTTTCTGGCTGCTTCCCAAATGTAAACCAATTCCTATAGAGTAGCACACTGACCAGAGTCTATAGGGTAGTACACTGACCAGAGTCTATAGGGTAGTACACTGACCAGAGACTATAGGGTACTACACTGACCAGAGTCTATAGGGTAGTACACTGACCAGAGTCTATAGGGTAGTACACTGACCAGAGTCTATAGGGTACTACACTGACCAGAGTCTATAGGGTAGTACACTGACCAGAGACTATAGGGTAGTACACTGACCAGAGACTATAGGGTAGTACACTGACCAGAGTCTATAGGGTAGTACACTGACCAGAGTCTATAGGGTAGTACACTGACCAGAGTCTATAGGGTAGTACACTGACCAGAGTCTATAGGGTAGTACACTGACCAGAGACTATAGGGTAGTACACTGACCAGAGTCTATAGGGTAGTACACTGACCAGAGTCTATAGGGTACTACACTGACCAGAGACTATAGGGTAGTACACTGACCAGAGACTATAGGGTAGTACACTGACCAGAGACTATAGGGTACTACACTGACCAGAGTCTATAGGGTAGTACACTGACCAGAGACTATAGGGTAGTACACTGACCAGAGACTATAGGGTACTACACTGACCAGAGTCTATAGGGTACTACACTGACCAGAGTCTATAGGGTCGTACACTGACCAGAGTCTATAGGGTCGTACACTGACCAGAGTCTATAGGGTCGTACACTGACCAGAGTCTATAGGGTAGTACACTGACCAGAGTCTATAGGGTAGTACACTGACCAGAGTCTATAGGGTAGTACACTGACCAGAGTCTATAGGGTAGTACACTGACCAGAGTCTATAGGGTAGTACACTGACCAGAGTCTATAGGGTAGCGTTCCCTTTGGACTATAATGCAACATTCTTAGAACGTTCTCAGAACGTCAGTGGGATAACGTCAAGCTGAAACCCTCAAGAGACCTAATGGGAACGTCGCCGAATGTCCTCAGGACATCCCCCTGTTTGCTGGGTGATGCCTCTGATGGAGGATGAGTCTCAAAAAGCACCCTATTCCATATATAGCACCCTATTCCATTCCATATATAGCACCCTATTCCATTCCATATATAGCACCCTATTCCATATATAGCACCCTATTCCATATATAGCACCCTATTCCATATGTAGCACCCTATTCCATATATAGCATCCTATTCCATATTTAGCACCCTATTCCATATTTAGCACCCTATTCCATGTTTAGCACCCTATTCCATATTTAGCACCCTATTCCATATATAGCACCATATTCCATATATAACACCCTATTCCATATATAGCACCATATTCCATATATAACACCCTATTCCCTATATAGCACCATATTCCATATATAACACCCTATTTCCTATATAGCACCATATTCCATATATAACACCCTATTCCCTATATAGCACCCTATTCCCTATATAGCACCATATTCCATATTTAACACCCTATTCCCTATATAGCACCATATTCCATATATAACACCCTATTCCCTATATAGTTCCCTATTCCCTATATAACACCCTATTCCCTGTATATAGCACCATATTCCATATATAAGACCCTATTCCCTATGTAGCACCATTTTCCATATATAACACCCTATTCCCTATATAGCACCATATTCCCTATAAAGCACCCTATTCCATAATTAAAGTACCCTATTCCCCTATGTGGTCTAAAGTAGTGCACTATATAGAGAACAGGGTGCGATTTGGGACGTTAAAAAGGAGGACTGCCACAGTACAGCTCTGCCGCTTGAAACCCCCGAAGGGAACAAAACAGTCATTCACCATCTCCTAGCAACAAAGGAACCCATTCAAGCAGCCACTCACAACAAAGGCTACTGCTCTTTTTTACATTTCCACTTCACTCCTAGAAGGGGGACACTGGTTCAGTGTGGTCGCCTTTTTTATTTTAATAACCTTATTGTATTTGCATCAGCGGTAGAACTCGGCTAGGCTCTAGGGCTCACTGCTTAGGTCGCAAACGCCACCCTATGCCCTATATAAAATGTATAGGCCCCTGGTCAAACGTAGTGCACTATATATAGGGAATAGGGTGCCAATTGGGATAGACTGTGTTTGCCTGTTCTCTCATTTAGTAAGTAGGCCCAGATGTGTTGGGAGGGAGAAGTGTGCGTGTGTGTGTGTGTGTGCGCGTGTGTGTGTGTGTGTGTGTGTGTGTGTGTGTGCGAGCGTGCGTGCGTGCGTGTGTGTGCTTGCGTGCGTGCGTGCGTGCGTGCGTGCGTGTGTGTGTGTGTGTGTGTGCGTGCGTGCGAGCATGCGTGTGTGTGTAAGTGAGAGTGTGTGTGTGTGTGTGTGTGTGTGTGTGTGTGTGTGTGTGTGCGAGCGTGCGTGTGTGCGTGTGTGCTTGCGTGCGTGCGTGCGTGCGCGTGCGTGTGTGTGAGTGTGTGTGTAAGTAAGTGAGTGAGTGTGTGAGAGTGTGTGTAAGTGAGTGAGAGTGTGTGTGTAAGTAAGTGAGTGAGTGTGTGAGAGTGTGTGTGTGTGTGTGTAAGTAAGTGAGTGAGTGTGTGAGAGTGTGTGTGTGTGTGTGTGTGTGTGTGTGTGTGTGTGTGTGTGTGTGTGTGTGTGTGTGTGTGTGTGTGTGTTTGCGTCAGGCTCCAGGCCTCCTCCCAGGTTGATACTGGTTCTGTGGACCGATGCTACCTTAGCGATGTGTTAATCCAGGCCTTGTATCGCTAGCTGTTATTCCTTCACTGTTGGCAATCAGAGGGCTGTTGGCTTGGCACACTGGGCTTGTTCCACTAGCTATCATTAGCACTCTCATGTCTGAATAGTACAGTCCTACAGTACAGAACATCACCACTGTGTCTGAATACAGATATACAATAGGCTGTGTCACCACTGTTTTAGGCTTACAGTAGGCTTCATCACCACACAACTGTGTCTAAATTCATGACTACAATACCACTACCCCACCACAGTGCCTCTATGGTCCCACTACCCCACCACAGTGCCACTATGGTCCCACTACCCCACCACAGTGCCTCTATGGTCCCACTACCCCCTCTATGGGCCCACTACCCCACCACAGTGCCACTATGGGCCCACTACCCCCTCTATGGGCCCACCACCCCACCACAGTGCCACTATGGTCCCACTACCCCACCACAGTGCCACTATGGTCCCACTACCCCACCACAGTGCCTCTATGGGCCCACCACCCCACCACAGTGCCACTATGGGCCCACTACCCCACCACAGTGCCACTATGGGCCCACTACCCCACCACAGTGCCTCTATGGTCCCACTACCCCCTCTATGGGCCCACTACCCCCACTATGGGCCCACTACCCCCTCTATGGGCCCACTACCCCCACTATGGGCCCACTACCCCCTCTATGGGCCCACTACCCCCTCTATGGGCCCACTACCCCCTCTATGGTCCCACTACCCCTCTATGGGCCCACTACCCCCACTATGGGCCCACTACCCCCTCTATGGGCCCACTGCCCCCTCTATGGGCCCACTGCCCCCTCTATGGGCCCACTGCCCCCTCTATGGGCCCACTACCCCCTCTATGGGCCCACTGCCCCCTCTATGGGCCCACTGCCCCCTCTATGGTCCCACTACCCCCTCTATGGTCCCACTACCCCCTCCATGGTCCCACTACCCCCTCCATGGGCCCACTACCCCCTCCATGGTCCCACTACCCCCTCCATGGGCCCACTACCCCCTCTATGGGCCCACTACCCCCTCTATGGTCCCACTACCCCACTACAGTGCCACTATGGGCCCACTGCCCCCTCCATGGGCCCACTACCCCCTCCATGGGCCCACTTCCCCCTCCATGGGCCCACTTCCCCCTCCATGGGCCCACTTCCCCCTCCATGGGCCCACTTCCCCCTCCATGGGCCCACTACCCCACCACAGTCCCTCTATGGGCCCACTACCCCCTCTATGGGCCCACTACCCCACCACAGTGCCAATATGGGCCCACTACCCCACCACAGTGCCACTATGGGCCCACTACCCCACCACAGTGCCTCTATATGGGCCTATAGTCCTGTACTTCACCACTGTGGTTTGTACTGCTGGAGTGATGCAGGGTGGAACAGCTGACACACACACACACACACACACACACACACACACACACACACACACACACACACACGGCTATCAGACTCAATCTAACAGACACAGGATACCAAACTGTGGATTTGTATTATTTGGTTTCTCCCTGGACAGCTACAACCCCTACCTTTATACCAAATTCTGAATTGGAGTTGAACAATTTAGACTCCTGAGTTCCTGTGAGTTCCTGTGAGTTCCTGTGAGTTCCTGTGAGTTCCTGTGAGAGACTTAACATGGAATAGAGAGACTCCTGAATGCACTAGATGCTCTCTGCTGCAGCAGCTGCACACACTCAAGCCTTCCCTCCTCCTCTCCTCCTCTCATTCCCTCCTCTCCCCTTGAGACACTCTCTCACCCTCACCACCAGACCTGTAGGTCAATCTAACGCCGATAGTATTTAGAATGCACATAAACATGAGGGTTGGGGTCAGAACAGACTGAGAGTGATCAAAATGCAGAGCAGTGAACAATGATGCAGCAGGCAGCAGCAGTATCATCAGCAGCAGTATAATCAGCAGCAGTATCATCAGCAGCAGTATCAGCAGTATCATCAGCAGCAGTATAATCAGCAGCAGTATCATCAGCAGCAGTATCAGCAGTATCATCAGCAGTATCATCAGCAGTATCAACAGCAGTATCAGCAGCAGTATCAGCAGCAGTATCATCAGCAGTATCAGCAGTATCAGCAGCAGTATCATCAGCAGTATCAGCAGCAGTATCAGCAGCAGTATCAGCAGCAGTATCAGCAGCAGTATCATCAGCAGTATCATCAGCAGTATCAGCAGTATCAGCAGCAGTATCATCAGCAGTATCAGCAGTATCAGCAGCAGTATCAGCAGCAGTATCAGCAGCAGTATCAGCAGTATCAGCAGCAGTATCAACAGTATCAGCAGCAGTATCAGCAGCAGTATCAGCAGCAGTATCATCAGCAGTATAAGCTGCAGTATCATCAGCAGTATCAGCTGCAGTATCAGCAGCAGTATCATCAGCAGTATCAGCGGCAGTATCAGCAGTATCAGCAGTATCATCAACAGTATCAGCAGTATCAGCAGTATCAGCAGTAGTATCATAAGCAGTATAAGCTGCAGTATCATCAGCAGTATCATCAGCAGTAGTATCAGCAGCAGTATCAGCAGCAGTATCAGCAGTATCATCAGCAGTATCAACAGCAGTATCATCAGCAGTATCAGCAGTATCATCAGCAGTATCATCAGCAGCATCAACAGCAGTATCATCTGCAGTATCAGCAGTATCAGTAGCAGTATCAGCAGCAGTATCATCAGCAGTATCAGCAGTATCATCAGCAGTATCAGCAGTATCAGTAGCAGTATCAGCAGCAGTATCATCAGCAGTATCAGCAGTATCAGCAGCAGTATCATCAGCAGCAGTATCAGCAGTATCATCAGCAGTATCATCAGCAGTATCAACAGCAGTATCATCAGCAGTATCAGCAGCAGTATCAGCAGCAGTATCAGCAGCAGTATCATCAGCAGTATCAACAGCAGTATCATCAGCAGTATCAGCAGCAGTATCAACAGTATCATCAGCAGTATCAGCAGTATCAGTAGCAGTATCAGCAGCAGTATCATCAGCAGTATCAGTAGCAGTATCAGCAGCAGTATCATCAGCAGTATCAGCAGTATCAGCAGCAGTATCATCAGCAGTATCAGCAGTATCATCAGCAGTATCATCAGCAGTATCAACAGCAGTATCATCAGCAGTATCAGCAGCAGTATCAACAGTATCATCAGCAGTATCAGCAGTATCAGTAGCAGTATCAGCAGCAGTATCATCAGCAGTATCAGCAGTATCATCAACAGTATCAGCAGTATCAAAGGTATCAGCAGCAGTATCATTATTAAAAGTTATGATGTTTTTGTCAGCTTAAGCTTAGCCTGGTCACAGATCTGTTGGTGCTGTCTCGCCAGCTCTTAAGACCATAGGAGTTGGCAACAAAACAGAAAAAGATCTGGGACCAGGCTAGCTTCAGCTCTCTGATAATGGAGAAATAGGCTGGAAACGGAAGTGTTCCTTACAAGAAAAACAATGTTATTGTCCCTTTATTCCAGTTAACAGAAATACTTGTTTTGGTCAAGCAATCCCAACATGTTATGGGAATAGCTTGTTTTTGTGTTTTGCCAGTCTATTGTGTGAAGGTATTCCCTAGCCTTGGTATTCCCTAGCCTTGGTATTCCCTAGCCTTGGTTTACCCTAGCCTTGGTATTCCCTAGCCTTGGTATACCCTAGCCTTGGTATTCCCTAGCCTTGGTATTCCCTAGCCTTGGTATTCCCTAGCCTTGGTATTCCCTAGCCTTGGTATTCCTTAGCCTTGGTATACCCTAGCCTTGGTATTCCCTAGCCTTGGTATTCCTTAGCCTTGGTATTCCCTAGCCTTGGTATTCCTTAGCCTTGGTATTCCTTAGCCTTGGTATTCCCTAGCCTTGGTATTCCCTAGCCTTGGTATTCCCTAGCCTTGGTATTCCCTAGCCTTGGTATTCCCTAGCCTTGGTATTCCTTAGCCTTGGTATACCCTAGCCTTGGTATTCCCTAGCCTTGGTATTCCCTAGCCTTGGCATACCCTAGCCTTGGTATTCCCTAGCCTTGGTATTCCTTAGCCTTGGTATACCCTAGCCTTGGTATTCCCTAGCCTTGGTATTCCCTAGCCTTGGTATTCCCTAGCCTTGGTATACCCTAGCCTTGGTATTCCCTAGCCTTGGTATTCCTTAGCCTTGGTATTCCCTAGCCTTGGTATTCCCTAGCCTTGGTATTCCCTAGCCTTGGTATTCCCTAGCCTTGGTATACCCTAGCCTTGGTATTCCTTAGCCTTGGTTTACCCTAGCCTTGGTATTCCCTAGCCTTGGTATTCCCTAGCCTTGGTATTCCCTAGCCTTGGTATTCCCTAGCCTTGGTATTCCTTAGCCTTGGTATACCCTAGCCTTGGTATTCCCTAGCCTTGGTATTCCCTAGCCTTGGTATACCCTAGCCTTGGTATTCCTTAGCCTTGGTTTACCCTAGCCTTGGTATTCCCTAGCCTTGGTATTCCCTAGCCTTGGTATTCCCTAGCCTTGGTATTCCCTAGCCTTGGTATTCCTTAGCCTTGGTATACCCTAGCCTTGGTATTCCCTAGCCTTGGTATTCCTTAGCCTTGGTATACCCTAGCCTTGGTATTCCCTAGCCTTGGTATTCCCTAGCCTTGGTATTCCCTAGCCTTGGTATTCCTTAGCCTTGGTATACCCTAGCCTTGGTATTCCTTAGCCTTGGTATTCCCTAGCCTTGGTATTCCCTAGCCTTGGTATTCCCTAGCCTTGGTATTCCCTAGCCTTGGTATTCCCTAGCCTTGGTATTCCCTAGCCCTGGTATACCCTAGCCTTGGTATTCCCTAGCCTTGGTATTCCCTAGCCTTGGTATTCCCTAGCCTTGGTATTCCCTAGCCTTGGTATTCCCTAGCCTTGGTTTACCCTAGCCTTGGTATACCCTAGCCTTGGTTTACCCTAGCCTTGGTTTACCCTAGCCTTGGTTTACCCTAGCCTTGGTATTCCCTAGCCTTGGTATTCCCTAGCCTTGGTATTCCCTAGCCTTGGTATTCCTTAGCCTTGGTATTCCCTAGCCTTGGTATACCCTAGCCTTGGTATTCCTTAGCCTTGGTTTACCCTAGCCTTGGTATTCCCTAGCCTTGGTATTCCCTAGCCTTGGTATTCCCTAGCCTTGGTATTCCTTAGCCTTGGTATTCCCTAGCCTTGGTATACCCTAGCCTTGGTATTCCCTAGCCTTGGTATTCCCTAGCCTTGGTATTCCCTAGCCTTGGTATTCCCTAGCCTTGGTATTCCCTAGCCTTGGTATTCCCTAGCCTTGGTATTCCCTAGCCTTGGTATTCCCTAGCCTTGGTATTCCTTAGCCTTGGTATTCCCTAGCCTTGGTATTCCCTAGCCTTGGTATTCCCTAGCCTTGGTATACCCTAGCCTTGGTATTCCCTAGCCTTGGTATTCCTTAGCCTTGGTATTCCCTAGCCTTGGTATTCCCTAGCCTTGGTATTCCCTAGCCTTGGTATTCCCTAGCCTTGGTATACCCTAGCCTTGGTATTCCTTAGCCTTGGTATTCCTTAGCCTTGGTATTCCTTAGCCTTGGTATTCCCTAGCCCTGGTATTCCCTAGCCTTGGTTTACCCTTGGTATTCCCTAGCCTTGGTATACCCTAGCCTTGGTATTCCCTAGCCTTGGTATTCCCTAGCCTTGGCATACCCTAGCCATGGTATACCCTAGCCATGGTATACCGTACAGGTTTGGAGATATACAGTAGTGCTTGCATTAGTGGAAACTGGTCAACAGCCTGGTCCCAGATCTGTTTGTGCTGTCTTGTCAACTCCCATTGTCATTGTCACACACACAGAGAGTTGGCAAGAAAGTCAGAACAGATCAGTGAACCAGGCTACGTATCTCAGACTGGGGCTGCGGTGAGTCAGAGGAAGCAGCGTTAGATCCTGTGAGAGGAGACAGAGAGGAGACAGAGAGGAGGAAAAGGAGGACAGGAGGACTGGGAGACACGATGACACGTTAATAATCCTTGTTTCCCACGACAGCCGTTGAATTCTTGAATCCTCCCTCTGTTTGCTAGCTAGCTCCACATAACAGGCCCTGGGGTTGGTAGACTACAGTTTAACTGACTCCTGTCGAACATGGCTAGCATGCTATTTTAGACTCATCGACAGCACAGCTTCCAGACCTGGGTTCAAATAGTATTTGAAATATTTACAAATATTTTAAGCATTAGCTCTAGTCTGCCCGTAGTCCCAGATAGGCAGGTTTTTACAGTTTAGTGACTATTATCTTTGGTCCATTAAGCCAGGCAAGCTCAATCAAGTATTGGAAATTATTTCAAAAAGTTATTTGAACCCATGCCTACTATCAAGAACACAGATTCAGCCTAAACATTCCAACCATAACAACGTTAGAGGGGCCTTAACACAGTCACAAGATCTGCATATTAATGATGTGAAGAGACGCCACATTGACGCCTCGGCCGGGCGGTATTCTCAACACTCTATTTAAGGACTTTTAACAGGGAAAAAGTGAGAAGGCTTCACTATTCTTTCTCTTGTTGCTGCTGGACTCAATTGAGCATGAATACATAAGAGATCTAAAATAGGCAATTGGTTAATTGGTGAGTCTTGTCCGTAACAGCTGAGAGACACAGACAGACAGACAGACAGACAGACAGACAGACAGACAGACAGACAGACAGACAGACAGACAGACAGACAGACAGACAGACAGACAGACAGACAGACAGACAGACAGACAGACAGACAGACAGACAGACAGACAGACAGACAGACAGACAGTGTCACTTCACTTATCTCCGCATTATTGTGATGGACCTGATCTTTATTAAAGCCCTTTTGTGGAGAGAAAAACTCATTCTGATTGACTGGGCCTGGCTACCAAGAGGGTGGGCCTGGCTACCAAGAGGGTGGGCCTTGCTCCCCAGTGGGTGGGCCTATGCCCTCCATGGCCCACCCATGGCTGCACCCCTGCACAGTCATGTGAAATCCATAGATTAGAGCCGAATGAATTTATTTCAATTGACTGATTTCCTTAGATGAACTGTAAATCATTCAAATTGTTGTATGTTGCGTTTATATTTTTGTTCAGTAGCCAGTCCCAAAAAAATGCTTTTATTGTTTTTCACACTTCTATACACTGAGTATACAAAACATTAAGAACACCTGTTCTTTCCATGACAGACTGATCAGGGGAATCCAGGTGAAAGATATGATCCCTTATTGATGTCACCTGTTAAATCCACTTCAATCAGTGTAGATGAAGGCGCGGAGACAGGTTAGAGAAGGATTTTTAAGCCTTGAGACAATTGAGACATGGATTGTGTATGTGTTCCATTCACAGGGTGAATTGTCAAGACAAAATATTTAAGTGCTTTTAAACAGGGTTACGGTAGTAGGTACCAGGCACACTGGTTTGTGTCAAGAACTGCAACGCTGCTGGGTTTTCCACACTCAACAGTTTCCTGTGTGCATCAAGAATGGTCCACCAAACCAAAGGACATCCAGCCAACTTGACACAACTGTGGGAAGCATCAGAGTCAACATGGGGCCAGCATCCCTGTGGAATGCTTTCGACAGTCCATGCCCTGACGAATTGAGGCTGTTGAGGGCAAAAGGGGGGGTGCAACTCAATATTAGGACGGTGTTCTTAATGTGTTGTACACTCAGTGTAGATGTTGTATGGGAGTCTATGTAATAGAATGTTTGCAGGCTGATAATGTTGAGGAATGTTGAGATAAGTTGGAATGTAAAAGTCCTGAGAACACTGTGTTATCTAAGTAACAGCCCTGAGAACACTGTGTTATCTAACAGCCCTGAGAACACTGTGTTATCTAACAGCCCTGAGAACACTGTGTTATCTAACAGCCCTGAGAACACTGTGTTATCTAACAGCCCTGAGAACACTGTGTTATCTAACAGCCCTGAGAACACTGTGTTATCTAACAGCCCTGAGAACACTGTGTTATCTAACAGCCCTGAGAACACTGTGTTATCTAACAGCCCTGAGAACACTGTGTTATCTAACAGCCCTGAGAACACTGTGTTATCTAACAGCCCTGAGAACACTGTGTTATCTAACAGCCCTGAGAACACTGTGTTATCTAAGAAGCAGCCCTGAGAACACTGTGTTATCTAACAGCCCTGAGAACACTGTGTTATCTAACAGCCCTGAGAACACTGTGTTATCTAACAGCCCTGAGAACACTGTGTTATCTAACAGCCCTGAGAACACTGTGTTATCTAAGTAACAGCCCTGAGAACACTGTGTTATCTAAGTAACAGCCCTGAGAACACTGTGTTATCTAACAGCCCTGAGAACACTGTGTTATCTAAGTAACAGCCCTGAGAACACTGTGTTATCTAAGTAACAGCCCTGAGAACACTGTGTTATCTAACAGCCCTGAGAACACTGTGTTATCTAACAGCCCTGAGAACACTGTGTTATCTAAGAAGCAGCCCTGAGAACACTGTGTTATCTAACAGCCCTGAGAACACTGTGTTATCTAACAGCCCTGAGAACACTGTGTTATCTAACAGCCCTGAGAACACTGTGTTATCTAACAGCCCTGAGAACACTGTGTTATCTAAGTAACAGCCCTGAGAACACTGTGTTATCTAAGTAACAGCCCTGAGAACACTGTGTTATCTAACAGCCCTGAGAACACTGTGTTATCTAAGTAACAGCCCTGAGAACACTGTGTTATCTAAGTAACAGCCCTGAGAACACTGTGTTATCTAACAGCCCTGAGAACACTGTGTTATCTAACAGCCCTGAGAACACTGTGTTCTCTAACAGCCCTGAGAACACTGTGTTATCTAACAGTCCTGAGAACACTGTGTTATCTAACAGCCCTGAGAACACTGTGTTATCTAACAGCCCTGAGAACACTGTGTTATCTAACAGCCCTGAGAACACTGTGTTATCTAACAGCCCTGAGAACATTGTGTTATCTAAGAAGCAGCCCTGAGAACACTGTGTTATCTAACAGCCCTGAGAACACTGTGTTATCTAACAGCCCTGAGAACATTGTGTTATCTAACAGCCCTGAGAACACTGTGTTATCTAACAGCCCTGAGAACACTGTGTTATCTAACAGCCCTGAGAACACTGTGTTATCTAACAGCCCTGAGAACACTGTGTTATCTAACAGCCCTGAGAACACTGTGTTATCTAACAGCCCTGAGAACACTGTGTTATCTAACAGCCCTGAGAACACTGTGTTATCTAACAGCCCTGAGAACACTGTGTTATCTAACAGCCCTGAGAACACTGTGTTATCTAAGTAACAGCCCTGAGAACACTGTGTTATCTAACAGCCCTGAGAACACTGTGTTATCTAACAGCCCTGAGAACACTGTGTTATCTAACAGCCCTGAGAACACTGTGTTATCTAACAGCCCTGAGAACACTGTGTTATCTAACAGCCCTGAGAACACTGTGTTATCTAACAGCCCTGAGAACACTGTGTTATCTAAGTAACAGCCCTGAGAACACTGTGTTATCTAAGTAACAGCCCTGAGAACACTGTGTTATCTAACAGCCCTGAGAACACTGTGTTATCTAAGTAACAGCCCTGAGAACACTGTGTTATCTAAGTAACAGCCCTGAGAACACTGTGTTATCTAACAGCCCTGAGAACACTGTGTTATCTAACAGCCCTGAGAACACTGTGTTATCTAAGAAGCAGCCCTGAGAACACTGTGTTATCTAACAGCCCTGAGAACACTGTGTTATCTAACAGCCCTGAGAACACTGTGTTATCTAACAGCCCTGAGAACACTGTGTTATCTAACAGCCCTGAGAACACTGTGTTATCTAAGTAACAGCCCTGAGAACACTGTGTTATCTAAGTAACAGCCCTGAGAACACTGTGTTATCTAACAGCCCTGAGAACACTGTGTTATCTAAGTAACAGCCCTGAGAACACTGTGTTATCTAAGTAACAGCCCTGAGAACACTGTGTTATCTAACAGCCCTGAGAACACTGTGTTATCTAACAGCCCTGAGAACACTGTGTTCTCTAACAGCCCTGAGAACACTGTGTTATCTAACAGTCCTGAGAACACTGTGTTATCTAACAGCCCTGAGAACACTGTGTTATCTAACAGCCCTGAGAACATTGTGTTCTCTAACAGCCCTGAGAACACTGTGTTCTCTAACAGCCCTGAGAACACTGTGTTATCTAACAGCCCTGAGAACACTGTGTTATCTAACAGCCCTGAGAACACTGTGTTATCTAACAGCCCTGAGAACACTGTGTTATCTAACAGCCCTGAGAACACTGTGTTATCTAACAGCCCTGAGAACACTGTGTTATCTAACAGCCCTGAGAACACTGTGTTATCTAACAGCCCTGAGAACACTGTGTTATCTAACAGCCCTGAGAACACTGTGTTATCTAACAGCCCTGAGAACATTGTGTTATCTAAAGTAAAAGCTCCGTCTCCAACCTCTCTCTCTGTGTGTGTGTGTGTGTGTGTGTGTGTGTGTGTGTGTGTGTGTGTGTGTGTGTGTGTGTGTGTCTCTTTACATTCGTTGTTGATCCACTCAGACTTTGTGTCTCTGTTGAGGTATGTTGACTAGTCTAAACAGCCTCCATGCTCCTTATGTTCCTTCCTGTTAAAATAGGGGTCAGGGGTCACCAGCTTGGTGTTGTCATACTGCAGTCATAAGGCCTAGCCATGGAGACATGTCGAGGCAGAGGACAAGACGAGGGACGCGTCCAAAGTGGCACCCCTATACCTTATATAGTAGTTTTGCCCAGAGCCCTACAGACGCTATCTGGCGACAGAGCCTCTTCCCCATCAGGAGGCTGAAAAGATTTGTCATGGGCCCTCAGAGTCTCAAAAAGTTATACAGCTGCACCATCGAGAGCATCTTGACTGTATGCATCACCACTTGGTATGGCAAACGCACCGCCCTTGACTGCAAATTCGCTGGAGAGAGTGTTGCGGACGGCCCCAGTACAACACCGGGGCCTTTTCTCCCTGCCATCCAAGACGGTTTCACTCTGCTACCGTCCGGCAAATGGTACCGGACCATCGGCTCTCGGACCAGCAGGCCCCGAAACATCTTCTACCCCCAAGCCATAAGACTGCTTAATAGTTAATTAAAAGGTTTCCCGGGCTATCTGCATGGACTCTATCTAGCACGGAGTCTATGCACACTCACAAGACACTATACACACAGTATATACACACTATATACACACACTATACACACTATATACACAGTATATACACACTATACACACTATACACACTATATACACACTATACACACTATACACACTATATACACACTATATACACACTCTACACACTATATACACACTATACTCACTATATAAACACAATATACACACTATACACATTATACACACTATATACACACTATATAAACACAATATACACACAATATACACACTATACACACTATATACACACTATACACACTATATACACACTATACACACTATATACACACTATACTCACTATACACACTATATGCACACTATATAAACACAATATACACACTATACACATTATACACACTATATACACACTATATAAACACAATATACACACAATATACACACTATACACACTATACACATTATACACACTATATACACACTATATACACACTATAAACACTATACACACTATATACACACACTATACACACTATATACACACTATACACACTATACACACTATATACACACTATACACACTATACACACTATATACACACTATATACACACTATACACACTATATACACACTATACTCACTATACACACTATATGCACACTATACACACTATATACACACTATATAAACACAATATACACACTATACACATTATACACACTATATACACACTATATAAACACAATATACACACTATACACATTATACACACTATATACACACTATATACAAACTTTACACACTATATACACACTATATACACACTATACACACTATATGTGCTATATACACACTATATACACACTATATACACACTATATACACACTATACACACTATACACACTATACACACACTATATAAACACTATATACACACTATACACATTGTACACAGTATATACACACTATACACACTATATACACACTATACACACAGTATATACATACTATACACACTATACACACTATATACACACTATACACACTATACACACTATATACACTATATACACACTATACACACTATATACACACTATATACACACTATACACACTATACACACTATACACTCTATACACACTATATACACACTATACACACTATACACACTATATACACACTATACACACTATACACTATATACACACTATACACTCTATACACACAATATACACACTATACACACTTTATACACACTATACACACTATATACACTATATACACACTATACACACTATACACACTATATACACTAAATACACACTATACACACTATATACACACTATATACACACTATATACACACTAAATACACACTATATATACACTATACACACACTATACACACTATATTTAAACACACTATACACACCCTATTGACACACTCGCTCACACACACATACTACA
This sequence comes from Salmo salar, assembly GCF_965601325.2. NCBI lineage: Eukaryota > Metazoa > Chordata > Actinopteri > Salmoniformes > Salmonidae > Salmo > Salmo salar. The sequence continues at coordinate 55,894,775 of NC_138311.1, read as the reverse complement.
CTGACAAGCTCACACAAACCCACAGACAAACAGTACACAAGCGTGCGCGCAAACACAAACACACACAAACTTGGCTGAGTCCCACCACCTCTCTCTCTCTCTCTCTCTCTCTCTCTCTCTCTCTCTCTCTCTCTCTCTCTCTCTCTCTCTCTCTCTCTCTCTCTCTCTCTCTCTCTCTCTCTCTCTCTCTCTCTCTCTCTCTCTCTCTCTCTCTCTCTCTCTCTCTCTCTCTCTCTCTCTCTCTCTCTCTCTCTCTCTCGTCTGCTGTCTGAGCCTCTCTCCTTATCCTATAGCAGTACCTCAGACAGGGTCAGGCTGGGTCATGGAGGACACTGAGCTCAGCCAAAGGAACAGAGTATATCTGAGCCAACGCAATACAGTCAGCATGTCAAAAGTAAACACTCCACAAGGGTCACAAATGAAACACTATTCCCTATATCGTGCACTACTTTTGACCAAGGCCTGTAGGGAATAGGATTCCACAGAACAGAATGAAGTCAACCAGAATGAAGCCCTTTTCCACTTCATAGCCTGAAAGGACAGCGGGATTTATGTTTATATCACAGGAAGACATAAAGGGTCCACACCGAGAACATCTAAATTAAAATCTCCTTCAAATTGTGATTGAGTCACTAAAACACTCATTGAAACACAAACAGAAGAAAAAAAAATAAGCTATTGTTTTGTCCATAAATGGTGTTTTTTGTTTTTGGTGAGTGTTTCAGACAAGGTCAGTAGCACCAATCAGACTGGGGAGTAGAGCTATCAGAACTGCAGTCATGTGATCTGTCTGTGTTTTGTGTGTGTGTGTGTGTATTCTTTGTGTGTGTGTGTGTGTGTGTGTGTGTGTGTGTGTGTGTGTATTCTTTGTGTGTTTTGTGTGTGTGTGTGTGTGTGTATTCTTTGTGTGTGTGTGTGTGTGTGTGTGTGTATTCTTTGTGTGTTTTGTGTGTGTGTGTGTGTATTCTTTGTGTGTTTTGTGTGTGTGTGTGTGTGTATTCTTTGTGTGTTTTGTGTGTGTGTATGTGTGTGTGTGTATTCTTTGTGTGTTTTGTGTGTGTGTGTATTCTTTGTGTGTATTCATTGTGTGTTTTGTGTGTGTGTGTATTCTTTGTGTTTTGTGTGTGTGTGTGTGTGTGTGTGTGTGTGTGTGTGTGTGTGTGTGTGTGTGTGTGTGTGTGTGTGTGTGTGTGTGTGTTTTGTGTTTTGTGTAAAAACAACGTCAGACAAGGTGAGAGAAGCTCAGTCAACAGGGTTCCGTTACAGCCGTTTGGAGTTCAGGGTTCATTCCATCTTAATTTCCATCTTTCTTCCTGTAAATACAATATTTGAACTGACCCTGTATATAGCTTCTTACCTTCTCGTGTCCTTCTTATTTCTTATTTTTACATCTCGTGTTTTTGTTCTACCTTGTTAATTGAGAACTGTATTGTTGGGTTTAGAGTTTTGCAAGAAATGCATTTCACTGTACTTGTGCACGTGACATTAAAACCCTGAAACTCATACCCTTTTTAAACCAATCATTATTTGCCCGTACCTCTGCAGCCTCTTTGTTTCCGTGCTCCGTAAACAAATCAACGTTTTCTCATCAGTATTTGAGAGACGTCTATATAGCTATTGATCACCGCTGTAAAGCGACACATTCCTCCGTTCCTTGGGTTTGAACCTTGATCGAAGATCAAGGTTTAAAGAGAGCATGGCAAAAGATCGTACAAGCACACCCAAATTAAGAACACCAAAAAAAAAAAAAAAAACAGTCTTGTTGGTGGATGATTTTACTTCTAGTCTTGTAATAATAATGATGACTGCTCAGTTGTTATAAATCCTGTGACGGGATGTTTTAGTGACGGGCGAGAGGTTCAAAACCCTGGCAACATAATCATGGTTATTTCCCTTTGCTGGTTTGGGAGGAAAGACTTGCTATTCTGTTTTATTACAAGGCCATTACAAATATGCTCCAACAGGAGGGTAAAGCAGGCCATCCTGTAGCTAAGAGTACACTCTATCTGCCACAAGCACAAACAGGATACAATCAAGGTGAATACAATGCTATAAACTAATCTCTATCAGTAAATATTAGAAGTTCTCTGTTTATTACGTTGTAAATATAGTCCAGCAAGTCCACTGAGACGGAGGGGTACACCCACCAGGATATCCTGTAGCTGCTACTGTGCACTGGATCTAACAGGCTACTGAGACAAACGGCAGGATACACAGAAGGATGAAACGCTGTCATTAAGAAACGTCATGAGGCACTACGTCATGTGGCCTTGAAATCTAAACTGAATTACGCTTGGCTCTGTCTGAATTACGCTCGGCCAAGTCTGAATTACGCTAGGCTAAGACTGAACGCTTGGCTATGTCTGAATCACGCCTGGCTATATCTGAATTACGCTTGGCTAAGTCTGAATTACGAATAGCTATATCTGAATTACGCATGGTTATATCTGATTTCAGTTTGACTTTATCTGAATTACGCTTGGCTATATCTGATTTCCACTTGGCTTTATCTGAATTACACTTGGCTATATATGAATTACGCTTGGTTATGTCTGAATTACGCAAGAATAAGTCTGAATTACGCTTGGCTAAGTCTGAATTACGCTTGGCTAAGTCTGAATTACGCTTGGCTATATCTGAATTACGCTTGGCTATATCTGAATAATGCTTGGCTATATCTGAATTACACTTGGCTATGTGTCACGTCCTGACCATAGTAATATGTTATTTTCTATGGTAGAGTAGGTCAGGGCGTGATATGGGGTGTTATGTGTTTTTCTATGTTTTCTATTTCTATGTATAGTTCTAGTTGTCTATTTCTATGTTTTTTGGGGGGGATGATCTCCAATTAGAGGTAGCTGGTCCTCGTTGTCTCTAATTGGAGATCATACTGATCATAATAGCTATATCTGAATTACCCCTGGCTAAGTCTGAATTACATTTGGCTATATCTAAATTATGCTTGGTTATATCTGAATTATGCTTGAATAAGTGTGAATTACGCTTGGCTAAGTCTGAATTACGCTTGACTATGTCTGAATTATGCGTGGCTATATCTGAATTATGCTTGGCTATATCTGAGTTTCGCTTGGCTATGCCTGAATACTTGTGGCTATATCTGAATTACGCTTGATTATGTCTGAATTAAGCAAGAATAAGTCTGAATTACGCATGGCTATGTCTGAACTAAGCTTGTTTATATCTGAATTACACTTGTTTATATCTGAATTACGCTTGGCTATGTCTGAACTGAGCTTGTTTATATCTGAATTACGCTTGGCTATGTCTGAATTACGTTTGGCTAAGTGTGAGTTACGCTTGGCTAAGTCTGAATTACTGTCACGTCCTGAACATAGAAAGCTGTTATTTTCTATGGTAGAGTAGGTCAGGGCGTGACAGGGTTTTTTTCTTGTTTAGATTTTCTATGTTATATTCTAGTTTTGTATTTCTATGTTGGGCTTTGTTTGGGATGATCTCCAATTAGAGGCAGCTGGTCAACATTGTCTCTAATTGGAGATCATACTTATGTAGGTGTTTTTCCCACCTGGGTTTGTGGGAGATTGATTTTGCGTAAGTTTATGTTGTAACGCTTCATCACGGTTTGTTGTTTTGGTCATTCAGTGTATTTGTATGTATTGCATAGTTTCACAGTTTAATAAAGAAAATGTGGAACGATACATACGCTGCGCTTTGGTCTGCTCCTTCATCGTACGACAAACGTGGAAATTACGTTTGACTATGTCTGAATTACGCTTGGCTATATCTGAAATACGCTTGGCTAAGTCTGAATTACGCTTGGCTAAGTCTGAATTACGCTTGTCTAAGTCTGAATTACACTTGGCTATGTCTGAATTACGCTAGGCTAAGTCTGAATTACGCTTGGCTAAGTCTAAATTACACATGGCTACATCTGAATTACGCTAGGCTAAGTCTGAATTACGCTTGGCTAAGTCTAAATTACGCTTGGCTAAGTCTGAATTACGCTTGGCTAAGTCTAAATTACGCTTGGCTAAGTCTGAATTACGCTTGGCTATATCTGAATTACGCTTCGCTATATCTGAATGACGCTTGGCTAAGTCTGGTGATGTCACGTCCTGACCAGTAAAGGGGTCATTTTGTTATTGTAGTTAGTCAGGACGTGGCAGGGGTGTGTTTGTTTTGTGTGTTTCGGGGTTTTTGGTTTATGTTCTATGTTTTCTATTTCTATGTGGGTTTTCTAGTTTGTCTATTTCTATGTTAGTTTTGGGAACGACCTCCAGTTAGAAGCAGCTGGTTGTCGTTGCTTCTAATTGGAGGCCATATTTAAGTGGGGTTATTTTCTCTTGTGTTTGTGGGTGGTTGTTTCTTTGTATAGTCGTAGTACCTTACAGGACTGTCGTTCGTTTTCTTGGTTTGTTTAGTGTTCACGTTTAAAATAAAAAATATAAGTATGGACACTCACCATGCTGCGTATTGATCCGATATTTCTTACTCTTCATCAGAAGACGAAGCTTATGACAGAACCACCCACCAAACGAGGACCAAGCAGCGGAGGAAGGAGCAACAGAGGAGCTATGTAGAGTCGTGGACATGGGAGGAAATAATGCCCAGTCCAGTACGTCCTGTTCCTGCTCCTCGCACTAGCCCTGTGGTGCGTGTCCCTAGTTTGGCGCATCCAAAGCCAGCTCTGATTATGTTGTTACACATAAATAAAACACACTGGTTAATTTTCCTTCCAAGAGAAATCAAGAGTATTATATTGTGAAAACTTGTTAGATGTGCACATGCGATCACAGACTCTCTACATGACTTCTAAAGCGCACAGCTTGATCGAGAAACAAGACAGGTCTTATATAAGAGACTGTCTTGGAAATGAAAATGTCTCCAGAGGGTTACTGAGCTCATCCCAACAATGTGTTTGATTCAGAAGCCTAACCTCTGGCTGTGTGAACTCTGTGTAAACTCTGTGTGTGTGTGTGTGTGTGTGTGTGTGTGTGTGTGTGTGTGTGTGTGTGTGTGTTGTGTGTGTGTGTGTGTGTGTGTGTGTCATGTATTTGGCTGCTAGTGCAGTTGTCCTAACTGGCAGGGTTGTAGAAGGAGCTAGGGCAAAAAGGAAAATGAACTCCATGGTCGGACTCCATCCAAACACATCAGACTTTATAGGAAATAGCCTATTAAATAACTATAAACCTGAAAGTAAACAAGCTAATGAAATACAGGACTGAGAGAGTAGGGAACATCAGGGCATCCTGTATCTATAGTACACTACTCTGTAGGGAACATCATCCTGTATCTATAGTACACTACTCTGTAGGGTACATCATCCTGTATCTATAGTACACTACTCTGTAGGGAACATCAGGGCATCCTGTATCTATAGTACACTACTCTGTAGGGTACATCATCCTGTATCTATAGTACACTACTCTGTAGGGAACATCATCCTGTATCTATAGTACACTACTCTGTAGGGTACATCATCCTGTATCTATAGTACACTACTCTGTAGGGAACATCATCCTGTATCTATAGTACACTACTCAGTAGGGTACATCATCCTGTATCTATAGTACACTACTCTGTAGGGTACATCATCCTGTATCTATAGTACACTACTCAGTAGGGTACATCATCCTGTATCTATAGTACACTACTCTGCTGGTAGACTCGTGCTGCTCTCTCTCTCTACAGGCCTTCTGGTTAGATCAGGGTCAGGGTTAGAAACAGGAACACAGAGAGAGACTGGGGTTAGTCCAGGCTAGGAGGGTTAGATCAGGGTCAGGGTTAGAAACAGAAACACAGAGAGAGACTGGGGTTAGTCCAGGCTAGGAGGGTTAGATCAGGGTCAGGGTTAGAAACAGAAACACAGAGAGAGACTGGGGTTAGTCCAGGCTAGGAGGGTTAGATCAGGGTCAGGGTTAGAAACAGAAACACAGAGAGAGACTGGGGTTAGTCCAGGCTAGGAGGGTTAGGTCAGGGTCAGGGTTAGAAACAGGAACACAGAGAGAGACTGGGGTTAGTCCAGGCTAGGAGGGTTAGGTCAGGGTCAGGGTTAGAAACAGAAACACAGAGAGAGACTGGGGTTAGTCCAGGCTAGGAGGGTTAGATCAGGGTCAGGGTTAGAAACAGGAACACAGAGTAACACTGGGGTTATTTTATAAAAAAAACATGTAAGGGGTAGAATAACTTTAATATTGCAGATAGACTGTGGCTTCTATCAATGTAATTGTCTGCATCAGAGTGGTTACGGAGGAAAGGAAGGACAGATGTCGTCAGGTCATGGCCAGCTCCAACCACCGTAAAGAGAACTACAACTTTGTTTGTTTTTGGTGTTTGCCAACTTTTACTGCCGTTTCATCAGTTACTTCAGTTCTATCGCTTCTCCTCTCTCCTGAAAGGTGGTCCCCGTAAGTTGGCATTGAATCAGCTGATGAAGCCCATCCGCCTGCTGAACCGTTGTTTCACCTCCGCCCTGTTGCTGAAATATCCAGACACTATGCTGCCCTCGTGTTTGGAGGTGGACGCCTCAGAAGTGGGCGTGGGGGCCGTCCTGTCACAACGCCAAGGTAAAATCACAAAAAACTGTATCCATGTGCATATTACTCTCCTGAAAAAAAGAGGAACCATCACGTTGGTGATCGGGAGCTCCTGGCGGTGAAGTTGGAGTGGAGTGGAGGAGTGGAGACACCGGCTGGAGAGCACCACGTACCGGTTTCTCATCCTCACCGACCGTCGGGAACTTGGAGCATGTGCCTAAACCAAGTCTCCTCGGAACGCAGCAGCAGGGAACCTCCTTCCCCATTCCCCATCCCTCAGTGGCCTTGGACCCATCTGTCGATAGATTTTGTCACTGAAAATTGCCCTGTCTGATAGTTTCACCACTGTTATGGTTGTTGTGGACAGATTCTCAAAATCCTGCCGTTTTATTCCTCTCTCTGGTCTCCCTACCGCTCTCCAAGTCGCTGAGGCACTGTTTCAGCAGGTCTTCCAGGACTATGGCCTTCCAGAGGATACTGTCTTTGACTGTGGTCCCCAATTCACTTCACATGTATGGCAGGCCTTCATGGAGAAGCTGGGGGCCACGGTCAGCCTCACATCCGTGTACCAGCCTCAGTCCAACGGGCAGGTGGAGAGGACCAACCAGGAGCTGGGGAGGATCCTGAGGAGTAATTTTCAGGACCGGCAGAGGGAGTGAGCCCGGTTTCAACCCTGGGAAGAGTATACTCAGAACTCACTTTGTCACTCCTCCACTGGATTGTCTCCCTTCCAGTGCGTGCTGAGGTACCAGCCGGCCCTGGCTCCGTGGACCCCTAGCCAGACCAAAGCCACTGCGGTGGATGAGTGGTTCTGGCGCACAGGAGAGGTTTAGGACGCTGCCCACGTTAGGCTCCATTGCGCTGTCTTGCACCAGAAAGACCAGGTGGACAGCCACCGCAGTGAGACACCCGTTTTCTATCCTGGTGATCACGTCAGGCTCCGCCTGCCCTGCCGGAACCTGAGCCGCCTGTTTGTGGAGCCTTTCAAAGTCCTCCAGAGGGGCAAAGAGGTAACTTACCCATTAAATCTTCCCACCCGCTCTCCGGAACACAAAGGTCCCGGTCTACTAACCACCGGTCCTGGCAACCTTCATTATGCACACCTGGCAACCTTCATTACTCACACCTGGCAACCTTCAATACGCACACCTGGCAACCTTCATTATGCACACCTGGCAACCTTCATTACGCACACCTGGCACACCTGGCAACCTTCATTACGCATCACCTGGCAACCTTCATTATGTACACCTGGCAACCTTCATTATGCCCTCCTGGCAACCTTCATTATGCACACCTGGCAACCTTCATTACGCACACCTGGCAACCTTCATTACTCACACCTGGCAACCTTCATTATGCACACCTGGCAACCTTCATTACGCACACCTGGCAACCATCATTACTCATACCTGGCAACCTTCATTACTCACACCTGGCAACCTTCATTATGCACACCTGGCAACTTTCATTACTCACACCTGGCAACCTTCATTATGCACACCTGGCAACTTTCATTACTCACACCTGGCAACCTTCATTATGCACACCTGGCAACCTTCATTACGCACACCTGGCAACCTTCATTACGCACACCTGGCAACCTTCATTATGCACACCTGGCAACTTTCATTACTCACACCTGGCAACCTTCATTATGCACACCTGGCAACTTTCATTACTCACACCTGGCAACCTTCATTACGCACACCTGGCAACCTTCATTACGCACACCTGGCAACCTTCATTACGCACACCTGGCAACCTTCATTACTCACACCTGGCAACCTTCATTATGCATACCCTTTATATAGCACTCTGTTGTTATCACCCACCAGGCAATATTGTTTATGTTTCCATGTTTAGACATTTTTCTTCTTTTGTATCGTTCAATGTTATTCGTCATTAAGCTCACTAACTGCACTTGCTTCCTGACTTCCCGCATATATATATATATATATATATATATATATATATATATATATATATACAGTACCAGGCAAACGTTTGGACACACCTACTCATTCCATGGTGTCATGAAGGCAAAGGCGTGGCTACTTTGAAGAATCTAAAATATAAAACATATTTTCAGTTGTTTAACACTTGTTTTTGGTTACTACATGATTCCATATGTGTTGACGTCTTTAATGTTATTCTACAATGTAGAAAATAGTAAAAATAAAGAAAAACCCTTGAATGAGTAGGCGTGTCCAAACTTTGACTGGTACTATATATACACTACCGTTAAAAAGTTTGGGGTCACTTAGAAATGTCCTTGTCAAATTGATCAGAAATACAATGTAGACATTGTTATTGTTGTAAATGACTACTGTAGCTGGAAACAGCTGATTTTTTTTTAATGGAATATCTACATAGGCGTACAGAGAGGCCCATTATCAGCAACCATCACTCCTGTGTTCCAAGGGCAAGTTGTATTAGCAAATCCAAGTTTATCATTTTAAAAGGCTAATTGATCATTAGAAAACCCTTTTGCAATTATATTATGTTAGCACAGCTGAAAACTGTTGTCCTGATTAAAGAAGCAATAAAACTGGCCTTCTTTAGTTGAGTATCTGGAGCATCAGCATTTGTGGGTTTGATTACAGGCTCAAAATGGCCAGAAACAAAGACCTTTCTTATGAAACTAGTCAGCCTATTCTTGTTCTGAGAAATTAAGGCTATTCCATGTGAGAAATTGCCAAGAAACTGAAGATCTCGTACAACACTGTGTACTACTCCCTTCACAGAACAGCACAAACTGGCTCTAACCAGAATAGAAAGAGGAGTGGGAGGCCCCAGTGCACAACTGAGCCAGAGGACAATACATTAGAGTGTCTAGTTTGAGAAACAGACGCCTCACAAGTCCTCAACTGGCAGCTTCATTAAATAGTACCCGCAAAACACCAGTCTCAACGTCAACAGTGAAGAGGCGACTCCGCGATGCTGGACTTCTACATTATTTATTTTCCCCTATTCAACAGGCTTATTAGTTATTATGAGCAAGATGACATCGAATGTTGTCTTCAACTTGGTTTTCCGTACATAACGTTACATTAGAAAGTGAACCCGGTTTTAGGTCGGTTTCTAGCTTTATAACATGATACGGTAAAAAACCCATCAATAACTCTTCAACATTTCTATTGGCGAGACTGACTAGCAGTAAATCTATCCAAATCAACATAAGAACATAAGACTAGCGCGACGGACAGGCGCGACGGACAGGCGTGACGGACTAGCGCAACGCCCTTCAATTAAAACTGCGAGAAACAAACAAAAACGCCTACATCTCTCATAAAAAATTTCAGAAATGAAATCACAGATGAATTATATTGGAGAAATAGAGAGCCTTTATATCTGCTAGTTCAATGACCTTTCAATGATCAAAGAGCCGAGAGGAAATGTCACATTTTCAAGGTAGGATTTTCCATGATGAGTGAATTGCAAATCGCAATGTTCAACCAAGACTTTGAACTTTTTTTAAATACTTGGTTTGCGTTTCTACCATTTCTTGCCTTAGCATTTACTGGTAGACATCATAAGATCTGTTCTACCGTTTTCCTACCCCGTACCAATGTAGGTCTTCGTTGCTCCACACAACAACCGGCTGTTTGAGAACTGCACCGCCATATTATCAATAGGTTATAGGTATTATTCTGTATGTAAATCCGAGACGCTCCGTTTAGTATGATATATTACATTTCGTATGGTATGTATTAATTTATGGATGTCCATCACCCATTTCGTATGATATGGTACAAATTACAATTCGTATTATATGTTACGAATTTGCAAAAAATATACAATTATGTTATGAATTAGCAAAACGCACAATGTTCGAAATTTGCTAAATGTATGATATGTTACGCATTCTAGCTTAGGCGGCTAACATTAGCTAAGCTAGAGGTTAGGGTTACGTCTAGGGATAAGTTTCGAATTTAAAGGTTAGGTTTAGGTGAAGGCTTAGCTAACATGCTAAGTAGTCCCAAAGTAGCTAAAAAGTAGTAAGGGATTTAACAGTTGCTTATTAGCTAAAAAAATTGCCTGTGATGAGATTTGAACTTTCAACCTTTGGGTTGCTAGACGTTCGCATTATACACCTACACTTCCACCCTGTCTTAATTTTTTGTTATTTTTTTTGTAACCATCTTATGTAACTATACCAAACATAACATATACTGTGTCTCAGAGTTACGTACAGAATACTACAAAATGCTCTGAGACCAGGTTGGTGTGCAGCACGTAATAAAATTATAAATAAAGCATAAATAATAAACAAACCACTTCTTGAATCCATCTGTTTTTTTTTTTTTTTTTTAAATCAATTATATAGCCTAGATTAAAAATAGCATAATTAAAAATGTTTAATTAAAAAAAAAAAAAAAATCACGTGGACAACTGATGGGGATGATGGACTGGCCTGGAGGGTTTCCAAAACCTTCCCCTGTATGCTGAGCCCTGACCCACAAACAGAGGCATTCCCGTGCCGTTGTTGCCTCTTTAGAAAGTTGGACATTACCGTTTTAATAAATCATGATGATATAAAAAATTTAAAAAATTTAAAAAAGAACCAAATTGTGAACCAAAATCTAAAGTAACCAGGTAAACGTTTTTCACCGGCACCATTGCGACCAATTAAAAACGTGTGTCGCACTGCCAAGTCAAAACGTTTTTGTCGCGGTATCGAACCACAGTAGATTTCATTAGTCCAGTATCTAATTAGCAGCCATTGAAACACTAGACACACACACAGTATCATTGATTTAAGAAACATTCTTCAAAAGACATTTGGAAAGACACTGCAGCGTGTGGTCTATGAATTCTATTTTTGCCCTCCACAGCTAAATCACTGCACAATTAGAGCACACACACACGTACACACACGTGCACACACGCGCACACACACACACACACACACACACACACACACACACACACACACACACACACACACACACACACACACACACACACACACACACACACACACACACACACACACACACACACACAATGTTTCCATCCATTCAGAGTCAGACACTACAAATCACATTACTTAACCCTCTGACTCACACCTCACGATGCTCGAAAAACCAATAGGAGATTTTTCCTTCTTCATTTTTCAAAATATTGTAACATTCTGGTATCGACCGCTGGAGGTCTGACAGCTGAGATAAAGCTGTGCCAGTCATTCCTCTCTCTCTGCTATCCCCCCCTCTCTCTCTCTCTGCTATCCCCTCTCTCTCTCTCTCTCTCTCTCTCTCTGCTATCCTCTCTCTCTCTCTCTCTCTCTCTCTCTCTTTCTCTCTCTGCTATCCCCTCTCTCTCTCTCTCTTTGCTATCCCATCTCTCTCTCTCTGCTATCCCCCCTCTCTCTCTCTCTCTCTCTTTCTCTCTCTGCTATCCCCTCTCTCTCTCTCTCTCTCTCTCTCTCTCTCTCTGCTATCCCCCCCTCTCTCTCTCTCTACCTCTCTCTTTCTCTCTCTGCTATCCCCTCTGTCTCTCTCTCTCTCTCTCTGCTATCCCCTCTCTCTCTCTCTCTCTCTCTCTCTCTCTGCTATCCTCTCTCTCCTTCTCTCTCTTTGCTATCCCCTCTCTCTCTTTCTCTATCTGCTATCCCCTCTCTCTCTGCTATCCCCCCTCTCTCTTTCTCTCTCTGCTATCCCCTCTCTCTCTCTCTCTCTCTGCTATCCCCCCCCCTCTCTCTCTCTCTCTCTCTCTCTTTCTCTCTCTGCTATCCCCTCTGTCTCTCTCTCTCTCTCTCTGCTATCCCCTCTCTCTCTCTCTCTCTCTCTCTCTCTCTGCTATCCTCTCTCTCCTTCTCTCTCTTTGCTATCCCCTCTCTCTCTATCTGCTATCCCCTCTCTCTCTCTGCTATCCCCCCTCTCTCTTTCTCTCTCTGCTATCCCCTCTCTCTCTCTTTGCTATCCTCTCTCTCTCCCTCTCTCTCTGCTATCCCCTCTCTCTCTCTTTGCTATCCTCTCTCTCTCTCTCTCTCAACATCAGGCTCTACAGCCAGACCTTCTTCCTATTGTTAACACAGTCAGTCTGCCATCACAGCACAGCACCAGACACAGGAAACCAACCCTTAAGTTCACCCTACGGTTGTTGATTCGAGTTTGTGTGTAGTTTCACACACAAACACACACACAAAAAAAAGGCCATCTCATCTCTTTCATGGCTTGTCAACCTAAAAGAGTCATACCACTTCTGCCTGAGAATAGCTCAGCAGGTAGCCGTAAAGGGTGAACTGTCAGACAGCGTGGAGATAAGGCAGCACTCAGGAGGACCCGGTAACTGGTGCTCTGTACATCCTGACAACAACAGTCAGCTGTTGGCTGTGGTGTGTGTGTGTGTGTGTGTGTGTGTGTGTGTGTGTGTGTGTGTGTGTGTGTGTGTGTGTGTGTGTGTGTGTGTGTGTGTGTGTGTGTGTGTGTGTGTGTGTGTGTGGTGGTTTTCAATCAATGTGACACAACAACAAAAAACAACCAAGTTAATAACAAACTGTCTGGAGATTCTTCCTGTCATCTGACACAAACACAGAGTCGAAAAAACATTCCATTTCAACTATTTGACTCCCCAACAACCAACCAATGTTATTGTGTTTTATCTGTTGTGTTTTCTCTGTTACTGTGTTTTCTCTGTTACTGTGTTTTCTCTGTTACTGTGTTTTCTCTGTTACTGTGTTTTATCTGTTACTGTGTTTTATCTGTTACTGTGTTTTCTCTGTTACTGCGTTTTCTCTGTTACTGTGTTTTCTCTGTTACTGTGTTTTATCTGTTACTGTGTTTTATCTGTTACTGTGTTTTCTCTGTTACTGTGTTTTATCTGTTACTGTGTTTTATCTGTGTTTTCTCTGTTACTGTGTTTTATCTGTTACTGTGTTTTATCTGTGTTTTCTCTGTTACTGTGTTTTATCTGTTACCGTGTTTTCTCTGTTACCGTGTTTTCTCTGGCATCCTCCTCATTCAAGCCGTGAGCCAGCCTGGAGTTAAACAACAACTTGATGAAGGACGAACACATTAATGAGTAAAGCAGTACGGCTCCACTGAAGGGATTAAATTAAGACAAAAAACATGAATGTGTCTTTTTAAACCTTGTTAGGGGCCCGCCGGTAGAGGAGCCAGGCATTCCTGCGGGATGAGGCGCTGGGAACGGACCCAGAGACATGAAATGTGTTAGTGTGTGTGTATGTGTGTGTGTGTATGTGTATGTGTGTGTGTGAGAGTGTGTGCCTGGGTGTGTGTGTGACATGCCAGGGAGTCACAACAAACAGACTGCCTGCCATCCAGGAGAGAGAGAGGGGAGCTAGCTACCACCCAGAAACTTTACAGAAATGACACGGAAACTACGCAGAAATTATACAGAAAAACTATACTGAAATTAAACAGAAACTATTCAGAGACTATACAGAGACTACATAGAGACTACACAGAGACTACACAGAGACTACACAGAGACTACATAGAGACTACACAGAGACTACATAGAGACTACACAGAGACTACACAGAGACTACACAGAGACTACTCAGAGACTACACAGAGTCTACACAGGGACTACTCAGAGACTACACAGAGACTACATAGAGACTACACAGAGACTACATAGAGACTACACAGAGACTACATAGAGACTACACAGAGACTACATAGAGACTACACAGAGACTACACAGAGACTACTCAGAGACTACACAGAGTCTACACAGGGACTACTCAGAGACTACACAGAGACTACACAGAGACTACTCAGATACTACACAGAGTCTACACAGGGACTACTCAGAGACTACACAGAGACTACACAGAGACTATACAGAGACTACACAGAGTCTACACAGGGACTACTCAGAGACTACACAGAGACTACACAGAGACTACACAGAGACTACTCAGAGACTACACAGAGACTACACAGAGACTACACAGAGACTACACAGAGACTATTCACAGACTACACAGAGACTACACAGGGACTACACAGAGACTACACAGAGACTATACAGACTCACACACTGCTCCAGTGTAATAGGTCTTTCTGGAAATAATGGGGGCCATCTGTAACATCGGGATCAACATTTCAAAATGCTTTGAAAAAAAAATCTAAAATATTCACGTTACTTAGAGGAATATATTCACATTGGCCCATAACACCATTTATACAACAACACAGGACTGTACATCCTCTACAACAACACAGATCCAGGACTGTACATCCTATACAACAACACATACCCAGGACTGTACATCCTCTATAACAACACAGGACTAGGACTATACATCCTATACAACAACACAGACCCAGGACTATACATCCTATACAACAACACAGACCCAGGACTGTACATCCTCTACAACAACACAGACCCAGGACTGTACATCCTCTACAACAACACAGACCCAGGACTGTACATCCTCTATAACAACACAGACCCAGGACTGTACATCCTATACAACAACACAGACCCAGGACTGTACATCCTATATAACAACACAGACCCAGGACTGTACATCCTATACAACAACACAGACCCAGGACTGTACATCCTATATAACAACACAGACCCAGGACTGTACATCCTCTACAACAACACAGACCCAGGACTGTACATCCTCTATAACAACACAGACCCAGGACTGTACATCCTCTATAACAACACAGACCCAGGACTGTACATCCTATACAACAACACAGACCCAGGACTGTACATCCTCTATAACAACACAGACCCAGGACTGTACATCCTCTACAACAACACAGACCCAGGACTATACATCCTATACAACAACACAGACCCAGGACTGTACATCCTCTACAACAACACAGACCCAGGACTGTACATCCTCTACAACAACACAGACCCAGGACTATACATCCTCTACAACACAGACCCAGGACTGTACATCCTATACAACAACACAGACCCAGGACTGTACATCCTCTACAACAACACAGACCCAGGACTATACATCCTATACAACAACACAGACCCAGGACTATACATCCTCTACAACAACACAGACCCCAGACTGTACATCCTCTACAACAACACAGACCCCAGACTGTACATCCTCTACAACAACACAGACCCAGGACTGTACATCCTATACAACAACACAGACCCAGGACTGTACATCCTATACAACAACACAGACCCAGGACTGTACATCCTCTACAACAACACAGACCCAGGACTATACATCCTATACAACAACACAGACCCAGGACTGTACATCCTCTACAACAACACAGACCCAGGACTGTACATCCTATACAACAACACAGACCCAGGACTGTACATCCTATACAACAACACAGACCCAGGACTGTACATCCTCTACAACAACACAGACCCAGGACTGTACATCCTATACAACAACACAGACCCAGGACTGTACATCCTCTACAACAACACAGACCCAGGACTGTACATCCTCTACAACAACACAGACCCAGGACTGTACATGCATGGTTCACACAGACATCGGCAAGTCAAATTGTAGGACTTTCAGGAGCTTTTTTAAGCACTTAATTGTACTTTTCAAGGACTTCAATGTAATACAATTGTATATTTTCTATAATAGTAACCAAAAGGTTGCTAGATCGACTCCCTGAGCTGACAAGGTAAAAATCTGTTGTTCTGCCACTGAACAAGGCAGTTAACCCACTGTTCCTAGGCCGTCATTGAAAATAAGAATTTGTTCTTAACAGACTTGCCTAGTTAAATAAAGTTAAAATATGACAGTCAAATGGCATTATGAAGAAACAGCTGAAGATGGATTTTAAAGAACTGATTGGTTCACTACTTGACACCAACAAATGCCCCATAATATCTGGCCCTCTTCCGTCCCTAAATCGTGGCATTGAACGGTTCAGCAGACTATTAGCCTTCCATAACTGACTACGTGACAATTGCAGCTCTGTGGGTGTAACATTTATTGACAATTTTGATACCTTCTGGATACAGCGCTTGTTTTAATAAGGAGAATGGGATCCACCCAAATCATTTGGGTTCCTGGATCCTTTTACAGCATTATAAGGCTCCGTTGAGACAATGACTTATCAATGACCCGAGCCCAGCTCAGATAATCCCTACCATTGTGTCGATGAGTTGTCATAATGCTTCAGCAAATGTACATTATACCAGGGGCGTTGGAAGACACAATGTAAGTAACCTAATTTATGTCCCTCTAACTGCCCTGAATGCCTCTGCTGATACTACAGCTATTGTATACAGTAATCATGTGTCTACGAACCAGATTTATACTGTTAGCACTGAGGTGGTGTGCCCTAGTAGGAAGTCCATTGTGTGCAGCTCACCCTGTACTAACATAAATAACCTGAGCATGTCTACCTCCGCTAAGCTTCCCAGTAAAGCTAGAAAAACAAGCAAGCATCCCAGAAAAGTGTTAAAAATCACCCACGTTAAAATACGTAGCTTAAGAAAAAAGATTAATGAGATCAATAATTTGTTAGTAACAGATGACATTCATATTCTGACAATCTCTGATGATACAGTCCACAGTAATACATGGTTATAACATTTACAGAAATGCCAATGGTGGAGGTGTTGCTGTTTATATTCAGAACCCCATTCCTGTAAAGATTAGAGAGGATCTCATGTTAAATACTGTTGAAGTAATATGGCTACAGGTTCATCTGCCTCACCTAAAGCCCATTCTGGTGGGAAGCTGCAATAGACCACCAAGTGCTAACTGTCAGTATCTGGATAACGTGTGAAATGCTTGATAATGTATGTGATATCAACAGAGAGGTATATTTTCTGGGTGACTTAAATATTGACTGGCTTTCATCAAGCTGCCCACACAGGAAAAAACTTCAAACTGTAACCAGTGGCTGCAACCTGGTTCAGGTTATCAGTCAACCTACCAGGGTAGTTACAAACAGCACAGGAATGAAATCATCAACATGTATTGATCACATCTTTACTAGTGCTGCAGAAATTTGTTTGAAAGCAGTATCCAAATCCATCAGATGTAGTGATCACAATATAGTAGCCATATCTAGGAAAACCAAAGCTCCAAAGGCTGGGCCTAATATAATGTATAAGAGGTCATACCAGAAGTTTTGTAGTGATTCCTATGTTGTTGATGTAAATAATATTTGTTGGTCTGTGGTGTGTAATAAAGAGCAACCAGACACTGCATTTGACACATTTATGAAATTGCTTATTACAAATCAAATCAAATGTATTTGTCACATACACATGGTTAGCAGGTGTTAATGCGAGTGTAGCAAAATGCTTGTGCTTCTAGTTCCGACCATGCAGTAATATCTAACAAGTAATCTACCAATTCCACAACAACTACCTTGTACACACAAGTGTAAAGGAATGAATAAACATGCACCCAGTTACTAATAAACATGCACCAATTAATAAAATGACTGTAAAAACTGTTAAATCGCTGTAGATTAATAAGGAATTGAAAAATTGTATGGTTGAGAGGGATGAGGCAAAAGGAATGGAAAATAGGTCTGGCTGCGCAACCGATTGGCAAAACGTACTGCAAATTGAGAAATCATGTGACTAAACTGAATTAAAAAGAAGAAACTACACTATGAAACAAAGATAAGTGACATACAGAATTATAGTGAAATGCTTCGCTTTCAATGAAATTTTAGGCAAAAAGGCAAACTCAGCCCCCGTCATTCATTGAATCAGATGGCTCACTCATCGTAAAACCCACTGATATTGGCAACAACATGAATGATTTTTTAATTGGCAAAGATTAGCAAACTTAGCATGACATGCCAGCAACAAATGCTGACACTACACATCCAAGTATATCTGACCAAATTAAGTGTGGAAGAAGTGAAAAAAGTATTGTTGTCTATTAACAATGATAAGCCACCAGGGTCTGACAATCTGGGTGGAAAGTTACTGAGGATAATCGCGGACAATATTGCCACATCTTAAATTTAAGCTTACTAGAGAGCGTGTGCCATCAGGCCTGGAGGGAAGCTAAAGTCATTCCCCTACCTAAGGATAGTAAAGCACCCTTTACTGGCTCAAATAGCCGACCAATCAGCCTGTTACCAACTCTTTGTAAACTTTTGGGAAAAATTGTGTTTGACCAGATACAATGTTATTTCACAGTAAACAAATTGACCACAAACTTTCAGCATGCTTATAGGGAAGGAAATTCAACAAGCACAACACTTACACAAATGACGGATGATTGGCTGAGAGAAATTGATGATAAAAAGATTGTGGTGGCTGTTTTGTTAGGCTTTTGACATTATTGATCATAGTCTGCTGCTGGAAAAACACATGTGTTTTAGCTTTACACCCCCTGCTATATTGTGGATAAAGAGTTACCTATCTAACAGAACACAGAGGGTGTTCTTTAATGGAAGCCTCTCATATATAATCCAGTTAAAATCAGGAATTCCCCAGGGTAGCTGTTTAGGTCCCTTTTTTCAAATTTTACTAATGTCATGCCACTGGCTTTGAGTAAAGCAAATGACTCAACACTATACATGTCTGCTACTACAGTGACTGAAATGACTGCAACACTTAACAAAGAGCTGCAGTTAGTTTCAGAATGGGTGGCAATAAATACATTAGACCTTAATATTCATAAATCTAAAAGCATAGCAGTTTACACAAATCATTCGCTAAACCCTAAACCTCAACTAAAATCTTGTAATAAATAATGTGGAAATTGAGCACATTGAGGAAACTAAACTGCTTGGAGTAACCCTGGATTGTAAACTGTCATGGTCAAAACATATTGATACAACAGTAGCTAAGGTGGGGAGAAGTCTGTCCATAAAAAAAGTGCTACTCTGCCTTCTTAACAGCACTATCAACAAGGCAGGTCCTACAGGCCCTAGTTTTGTCACACCTGGACTACTGTTCAGTCATGTGGTCAGGTGCCACAAAGACAAACCTTGGAAGATTACAATTGGCTCAGAACAGGGCAGCACGGCTGGCCTTTGAATGTACACAGAGAGCTAACATTAATAATATGCATGTCAATCTCTCCTGGCTCAAAGTGGAGGGGAGATTGACTTGTATTTATGAGAGGTATTGACATGTTGAATGCACTGAGCTGTCTGTTTAAACTACTGGCACACAGCTAATGGGGATCAATAGTTTTTTTATTTAACCTTTATTTAACTAGGCAAGTCAGTTAAAAACAAATTATTCTTTACAATGACAGTCTAGGAACTGCCTTGTTCAGGGGCAGAATGACAGATTTTTACCTTGTCAGCTCGGCGATTCGATCTAGCAACCTTTCGATTACTGGCCCAACGCGCTAACCACTAGGCTCTACCTGCCGCCCCTAATAAACAATACAGATACTCCATAATGTCAAAGTGGAATTATGTTTTCCCAAATTTGTAAAAATTAATTAGAAATGAAAAACTGAAATGTCTTGAGTCAATAAGTATTCAGCCCATTTATTATGGCAAGTCTAAATAAGTTCAGGAGTAAAATATGTGATTAACAAGTCAACACACAATTGACCCAGCGTCGTCCGGGTTTGGCCGGGGTAGGCCGTCATTGTAAATAAGACTTTTTTCTTAACTGACTTGCCTAGTTAAATAAAGGTTAAATAAAGGTTAAATTAATAAACTAAACAAACATAATAAGTGGCATGGACTGTGTGCAATAATAGTGTTTATCATGACTCTTGAATGACTGACTCCCACACATAAGTCGAGCAGTGAATTTCAAACACAGATTCAAATCACAAAGACCTGTGAGGTTTTCCAATGATAAATGGTTAAACAAAAAAAAAGCAGACATTGAATATCCCTTTGAGCGTGGTGAAGTTATTAATTACACTGTGGATGGTGACTCAGTAGACACAGTCACTACAAAGATACAGGCGTCCTTCCTAACTCAGTTGACGGAGAGGAAGGAAACCATGAGGCCAATGTTGACTTTAAAACAGTAACAGAGTTTAATGGCTGTGATAGGAGAAAACTGAGTTTGGATCAACAACACTGTAGTTACTCCACAATACTAACCTAATAATACTAACCTCCAGGTCGCAATTGTAAATGAGAACTTGTTCTCAACTTGCCTACCTGGTTAAATAAAGGTGAAATAAATAAAATAAATAATAGACAGAGTGAAAAGAAGTACGCCTGTAAAGAGTACAAATATTCAAAAAATGGCATCCTGTTTGCAACAACGCCTTAAAGTAATATTGCAAAACGTGGCAAAGCAATTAGCATTTTGTTCTGAATACAAAGTGTTATGTTTTGTTCAAATCCAATACAACACATTACTGAGTACCACTCTCCATATTTTCAAGTATAGGTATGGCTGCATCATGTTATGGGTATGCTTGTAATCGTTAAGAACTGGGGAGTTTTTCAGGATAAAAAAAATAAAAGGAATGGAGCTAAGCACAGGAACAATTCTAGAGGAAAACCTGGTTCAGTCTGCTTTCCAACAGACACTGGGAGATGAATTCACCTTCCAGCAGTACAATAACCTAAAACACAAGGCCAAATATACACTGGAGTTGCTTACCAAGAAGACAGTGAATGATCCTGAGTGGCCTAGTTATAGTTTGGACTTAAATCTGATTGAAAATCTATGGCGAGACCTGAAAATGGTTGTCTAGCAATGATCAACAACCAATTTGACAGATCTTGAAGAATTAAAACAAATAATAATTGGCAAATGTTGCACAATCCAGGTGTGGAAAGCTCTTAGAGACTTACCCAGAAAGACAAAGCTGTAATCGCTACCAAAGGTGCTTCTACAAAGTATTCACTACAAAGTGTGAATACTTATGTAAATATTTCTGTATTTAATTTCCAATAAATTTGCTAACATTTCTGAAAACATGTTTTCACTTTGTCATTATGGTTTAGACAAAAATCGATTTAATCCATGTTGAATTCAGGCTGCAAAAAACAAAATGTGGAACAAGTTAAAGGTCTATGAATACTTTCTGAAGGGACTGTAGCAAATAGGGGTGGTAATACGGTCTGCTACCATTCTCAATAGTTTCCCATCAAGGTTGTCTATAACTGGAGGCTAATAATTATTGACAGATAACAATAGTTGTTCCAACTCTCCCACACTAACTTGACCAAATTCAAAACGGCAATCATAAGTTTGTCCATTTTACTGGTGAAATAGTCATTGAAATTATTGTCAATATCAAACGTTTTTTTATTTTTCATAAATGACCCATCAACTTCAATGGACGATGGAGATAAATTGGGTTTTCAGCCCATAATATCCCTTAATATTTTCCAAAGCATTTTTCCATTGTGTTTCATGTCACGTATATTTGTTTAGTAATACCATTTCCCCTTCTTCTTGTTAAGTTTAAGTTTAAGTTTAAGTTTAGTCAAGTTGAACATTTATCAGTTTACAGTATGTCAACCAATCAGCTGAGCAGCCTGACTTGTTTGTCACCTCTTTTGCATAATTTATTTCCTAACAGGTGCATACTTGTCAACAATTGTCAGAAATACTTTTCCCCCCTACCCTCCCCTCTCCCCCCCCCCCCCCCCCCCAAAAAAAAGATATAGATGTACTATTGTAAAGTGGTTGTTCCACTGGATATCATAAGGTGAATGTACCAATTTGTAAGTCGCTCTGGATAAGAGCGTCTGCTAAATGACGTAAATGTAAATGTAAAAAAAAAAAAACATTTTGTAAGATCTCTTATAAATTACTGACATTTGGAACTTTGGCCTTGTCAATGCCTCAATGTTATAGTCACTACAGCCAATGGGAACTGATATTGCTTCGTAGCAAAAGCTCTGCAGCATTTTAGTGAAGCTATGATCAATAAAAGTGAGTGTCACAGATCCAACACTACTGGTATCCACTCTAGTTAGTTGAGCGGTAACCTGGGTCATTAGTCACAGCCATTAGTCACAGTTAGAAGCTACCTCTTGAGAGGACAGCAAGTTGTTAACCAGTCAATGTTCAGGTCACCCAGTAAATAGACCAATCTGTTAACATCATACAGATTATCAAGCATTGCACACACACATGTGTAGGTCTGTGGGATGTGTGTGTGTGTGTGTGTGTGTGTGTGTGTGTGTGTGTGTGTGTGTGTGTGTGGTGTGCGAAACCAGTAGACAGGGTCTCATAGGAGAGAAGACAGAGTTGTACCCATAACCATCTCCCTCGATTTCTCACTTCTCATTCCTGTGACGAAGGGCCTGAGAGAATAGGGTGGAAATGTGAACCAGCATTCAACTTGTGTTTCCCCATTCCTCCTGCCCCTCCTTCTCCTAGCCCAGACTCCTTAACAGCTAATCTGAATGATTTATGGGCCCCCCTCCTAGCCCAGACTCCCTCAGAGCTAGTCTGAATGATTTATGGGCCCCCCCTCCTGGCCGTGACTCCCTCAGAGCTAGTCTGAATGATTAATGGGGCCCCCCTCCTAGCCCAGACTCCCTCAGAGCTAGTCTGAATGATTTGTGGGGCCCTCCTCCTGGCCCAGACTCCCTCAGAGCTAGTCTGAATGATTAATGGGGCCCCCCTCCTAGCCCGGACTCCCTCAGAGCTAGTCTGAATGATTTCTGGGCCCTCCTCCTAGCCCAGACTCCCTCAGAGCTAGTCTAAATGATTTATGGGGCCCCCCTCCTATCCCAGACTCCCTCAGAGCTAGTCTGAATGATTTATGGGGCCCCCCTCCTAGCCCAGACTCCCTCAGAGCTAGTCTGAATGATTTATGGGGCCCCCCTCCTAGCCCAGACTCCCTCAGAGCTAGTCTGAATGATTTATGGGGCCCCCCTCCTAGCCCAGACTCCCTCAGAGCTAGTCTGAATGATTTATGGGGCCCTCCTCCTAGCTCAGACTCCCTCAGAGCAAGTCTGAATGATTTATGGGCTACTAAAAAAATGAAACAATAGAACAAGACAGAAGGAGCAACAACACACCTGTTTGATGAGCTGCATCTATTGCTTGGATCTGGGGAACAAGTGTTATGTCATGAAAGCAAACTTCCATTTTCTGCATCCCAAATCACACCCTTTTTGATAAATAGTGCACTACTTTTGAACACAGCTGTAGTTTAGAGGGGACCAAAGCGCAGCGTGTTGAGTGATCATAATGACTTTTATTTTATAACACAGAACACTAAAGAAAATAACAAAAGCGAAAACGATCAGCTCACAGTACTGTCAGGTACTGAAGACTAAACAGAAACAACTACCCACAAAACCAGTTGGAAAAAAACCCTACTTAAATATGATCTCCAATTAGAGGCAACGCCAACCAGCTGCCTCTAATTGGAGATCATCCCAAAAAACTCCAACATAGAAATAGAAAACTAGAACTAAACATAGAAATAGAAAGCATAGAAAAACCACCCAAAATAACATCTTACTAGGGTCAGGACGTGACAACAGCCCTATAGCAGGGATTCTCCAACTGCAGGTAGTCCATGCCCAGATCTCAAAATATAAAACAAATTGTTTATTTATTTACATATATAAAAAAGATTATACTAATATATGTATTTTATTTTTATATATATTTATTTATATATATATTTTAAATATTACTAAAACAGATTAACCCCATTTTGGCCAAGGGGTCCATGGAATACGTTTACATTTACATTTTAGTCATTTAGCAGGCACTCTTATACAGAGCAACTTTCATGCATATTTTTTTTTGTTTTTGTACTGTGTACTGTGTTTTTGTCCTGTTATATCTGGAGTATTTCCCCTGTTATATCTGGTGTATTTCTCCTGTTATATCTGGTGTATTTCTCCTGTTATATCTGGAGTATTTCCCCTGTTATATCTGGAGTATTTCTCCTGTTATATCTGGAGTATTTCTCCTGTTATATCTGGAGTATTTCTCCTGTTATATCTGGAGTATTTCTCCTGTTATATCTGGAGTATTTCTCCTGTTATATCTGGAGTATTTCTCCTGTTATATCTGGAGTATTTCTCCTGTTATATCTGGAGTATTTCTCCTGTTATATCTGGAGTATTTCTCCTGTTATATCTGGAGTATTTCTCCTGTTATATCTGGTGTATTTCCCCTGTTATATCTGGAGTATTTCTCCTGTCTTATCAGATGTCCTGTGTGTCTCAGGTCTACCTGGTCTGATGACTCCTGGTTGTCCCCATCTCTCTCTCTCTCTCTCTCTCTCCTCCCAGAGGACCTGAGCCCGAGGATCATGCCTCAGGTCTACCTGGTCTGATGACTCCTGGTTGTCCCCATCTCTCTCTCTCTCTCTCTCTCTCCTCCCAGAGGACCTGAGCCCTAGGACCATGCCTCAGGTCAACCTGGTCTGAGATACTTGATAAACATGTTTCTAGTTGAACTTTATCTCACCTCTAACATACCAAATGCATCCAACAAAGTTGACGTGTGGAATTTCAAATGAAAAAGTGTTGAAATCCCACAGACACCAACATAATAAAGATGAAATCCACACGCAGCAATGCTTCAGAATCAGTAGTCAACTGTAAGAAACCACAATTAATACCCAGAATACCACTGACCACAGAATGTTTAAACGCTGAGATGTAGTGGAGTAATGGAATGTTTAAATGGGGCTCCAGAGTGGTGCAGTGGTCTAAGGCACTGCATCTCAGTGCTAGAGGCGTCACTACAGACCCTGGTTCAGCGGTCTAAGGCTCTGCATCTCAGTGCTAGAGGCATCACTACAGACCCTGGTTCAGCGGTCTAAGGCACTGCATCTCAGTGCTAGAGGCGTCACTACAGACCCTGGTTCAGCGGTCTAAGGCACTGCATCTCAGTGCTAGAGGCGTCACTACAGACCCTGGTTCAGCGGTCTAAGGCTCTGCATCTCAGTGCTAGAGGCATCACTACAGACCCTGGTTCAGCGGTCTAAGGCACTACATCTCAGTAATGGAGGCGTCACTACAGACCCTGGTTCAGCGGTCTAAGGCACTGCATCTCAGTGCTAGAGGCGTCACTACAGACCCTGGTTCAGCGGTCTAAGGCACTGCATCTCAGTGCTAGAGGCGTCACTACAGACCCTGGTTCAGCGGTCTAAGGCACTGCATCTCAGTGCTAGAGGCGTCACTACAGACCCTGGTTCAGCGGTCTAAGGCACTGCATCTCAGTGCTAGAGGCGTCACTACAGACACCCTGGTTCAGCGATCTAAGGCACTGCATCTCAGTGCTAGAGGTGTCACTACAGACCCTGGTTCAGTGGTCTAAGGCACTGCATCTCAGTGCTAGAGGCGTCACTACAGACCCTGGTTCAGCGGTCTAAGGCACTGCATCTCAGTGCTAGAGGCGTCACTACAGACACCCTGGTTCAGCGATCTAAGGCACTGCATCTCAGTGCTAGAGGTGTCACTACAGACCCTGGTTCAGCGGTCTAAGGCACTGCATCTCAGTGCTAGAGGCGTCACTACAGACCCTGGTTCAGCGGTCTAAGGCACTGCATGTCAGTGCTAGAGGCGTCACTACAGACCCGTCTTCCAGGTTAGGGTTTGGCCGGGGTAGGCCGTCATTGTAAATAAGAATTTGTTCTTAACTGACTTGACTGGTTAAATAAAGGTTAAATAAAAAATTATAAATAAAAAATAAAGCCCTAATGTGATGTACAGTAATGGAATGTTTAAAGCCCTGATGTGATGTAGAGTAATGGAATGTTTAAAGCCCTGATGTGATGTGATGTGATGTAATGGAATGTTTAAAGCCCTGATGTGATGTGATGTAATGGAATGTTTAAAGCCCTGATGTGATGTGATGTAATGGAATGTTGAAAGCCCTGATGTGATGTAGAGTAATGGAATGTTTCACATGGCCGGTGTTCTGTAGAGGTACCGTTCTGTTCCACATGGCCGGTGTTCTGTAGGGGTACCGTTCTGTTCCACACCCCATGGCCGGTGTTCTGTAGAGGTACCGTTCTGTTCCACATGGCCGGTGTTCTGTAGAGGAACCGTTCTGTTCCACACCCCATGGCCGGTGTTCTGTAGAGGAACCGTTCTGTTCCACATGACCGGTGTTCTGTAGAGGAACCGTTCTGTTCCACATGACCGGTGTTCTGTAGAGGTACCGTTCTGTTCCACATGGCTGGTGTTCTGTAGAGGTACCGTTCTGTTCCACACCCCATGACTGGTGTTCTGTAGAGGTACCGTTCTGTTCCACATGGCTGGTGTTCTGTAGAGGAACCGTTCTGTTCCACATGGCCGGTGTTCTGTAGAGGTACCATTCTGTTCCACATGGCCGGTGTTCTGTAGAGGTACCGTTCTGTTCCACATGGCTGGTGTTCTGTAGAGGAACCGTTCTGTTCCACATGGCCGGTGTTCTGTAGAGGTACCGTTCTGTTCCACATGACTGGTGTTCTGTAGAGGTACCGTTCTGTTCCACATGGCTGGTGTTCTGTAGAGGTACCGTTCTGTTCCACACCCCATGACTGGTGTTCTGTAGAGGTACCGTTCTGTTCCACATGGCCGGTGTTCTGTAGAGGTACCGTTCTGTTCCACACCCCATGACTGGTGTTCTGTAGAGGTACCGTTCTGTTCCACATGGCTGGTGTTCTGTAGAGGAACCGTTCTGTTCCACATGGCCGGTGTTCTGTAGAGGTACCGTTCTGTTCCACACCACATGGCTGGTGTTCTGTAGAGGTACCGTTCTGTTCCACACCCCATGGCTGGTGTTCTGTAGAGGTACCGTTCTGTTCCACATGGCCGGTGTTCTGTAGAGGTACCGTTCTGTTCCACACCCCATGACTGGTGTTCTGTAGAGGTACCGTTCTGTTCCACATGGCTGGTGTTCTGTAGAGGTATCGTTCTGTTCCACATGGCCGGTGTTCTGTAGAGGTACCGTTCTGTTCCACATGGCCGGTGTTCTGTAGAGGTACCGTTCTGTTCCACATGGCCGGTGTTCTGTAGAGGTACCGTTCTGTTCCACATGACTGGTGTTCTGTAGAGGTACCGTTCTGTTCCACATGGCTGGTGTTCTGTAGAGGTACCGTTCTGTTCCACACCCCATGACTGGTGTTCTGTAGAGGTACCGTTCTGTTCCACATGGCTGGTGTTCTGTAGAGGTACCGTTCTGTTCCACATGGCCGGTGTTCTGTAGAGGAACCGTTCTGTTCCACATGGCTGGTGTTCTGTAGAGGTACCGTTCTGTTCCACATGGCTGGTGTTCTGTAGAGGTACCGTTCTGTTCCACATGGCTGGTGTTCTGTAGAGGTACCGTTCTGTTCCACATGGCTGGTGTTCTGTAGAGGTACCGTTCTGTTCCACATGGCCGGTGTTCTGTAGAGGTACCATTCTGTTCCACATGGCCGGTGTTCTGTAGAGGTATCGTTCTGTTCCACATGGCCGGTGTTCTGTAGAGGTACCGTTCTGTTCCACACCACATGGCCAGTGTTTTTTTAAGCCCTCTGCTCTCTGGCTCTGGGCGGTCGCCAGTCTTCCTGCCTCGCAGCCTCTTGGCCATCAAGCCTGGCACTCGCAGACCAGATGGGAGGGAGGGAGGGAGGAATAGAGGGAGGGAGGGAGGGAGGGATAGTGGGAGGGATGGAGGAAGGGATGGTGGGAGGGATGGAGGGAGGTATAGAGGAAGGAAGGGAGGGATGGAGGGAGGGAGGGACAGAGGGAGTATGAGAAGGAAGGAAGAAAGAAAGAAAGGAAGGAAGGAAGGAAGGAAGGAAGGAAGGAAGGAAGGAAGGAAGGAAGGAAGGAAGGAAGGAAGGAAGGAAGGAAGGAAGGAAGGAAGGGAGGGAGGGAGGGAGGGAGGGAGGGAGGGAGTATGGCTGCAGCAGAAATCCATCAGCTAATCCCAGGGAACATAATTAGAGGTGCCATTTTGATTGAGCGCACACCTCACTGTCCAAATTAATAAAACACACACACACACACACACACACACACACACACACACACACATACACACACACACACACACACACACACACACACACACACACACACACACACACACACACACACACACACACACACACACACACACACACACAACCTCGTCCAAATGAATATCACTATCAATATTTAATTAGTGCGTCCACAGCCCACGGTACAAAACTTCATCATAACGCCGAGGACACTCTACTAACCCTAATACACAGAGGGGCTGAGGACACTCTACTAACCCTAATACACAGAGGGGCTGAGGACACTCTACTAACCCTAATACACAGAGGGGCTGAGGACACTCTACTAACCCTAATACACAGAGGGGCTGAGGACACTCTACTAACCCTAATACACAGAGGTGCTGAGGACACTCTACTAACCCTAATACACAGAGGGGCTGAGGACACTCTACTAACCCTAATACACAGAGGGGCTGAGGACACTCTACTAACCCTAATACACAGAGGGGCTGAGGACACTCTACTAACCCTAATACACAGAGGAGCTGAGGACACTCTACTAACCCTAATACACAGAGGGGCTGAGGACACTCTACTAACCCTAATACACAGAGTCTGTTAGGGGCTGAGGACACCCTACTAACCCTAATACACAGAGGAGCTGAGGACACTCTACTAACCCTAATACACAGAGGGGCTGAGGACACTCTATTAACCCTAATACACAGAGCCTGTTAGGGGCTGAGGACACTCTACTAACCATAATACACAGAGCCTGTTAGGAGCTGAGGACACTCTACTAACCCTAATACACAGAGGGGCTGAGGACACTCTACTAACCCTAATACACAGAGGGGCTGAGGACACTCTACTAACCCTAATACACAGAGGGGCTGAGGACACTCTACTAACCCTAATACACAGAGGGGCTGAGGACACTCTACTAACCCTAATACACAGAGGGGCTGAGGACACTCTACTAACCCTAATACACAGAGGGGCTGAGGACACTCTACTAACCCTAATACACAGAGGAGCTGAGGACACTCTACTAACCCTAATACACAGAGGAGCTGAGGACACTCTACTAACCCTAATACACAGAGGGGCTGAGGACACTCTACTAACCCTAATACACAGAGTCTGTTAGGGGCTGAGGACACCCTACTAACCCTAATACACAGAGGAGCTGAGGACACTCTACTAACCCTAATACACAGAGGGGCTGAGGACACTCTATTAACCCTAATACACAGAGCTTGTTAGGGGCTGAGGACACTCTACTAACCATAATACACAGAGCCTGTTAGGAGCTGAGGACACTCTACTAACCCTAATACACAGAGGGGCTGAGGACACTCTACTAACCCTAATACACAGAGGGGCTGAGGACACTCTACTAACCCTAATACACAGAGGGGCTGAGGACACTCTACTAACCCTAATACACAGAGGGGCTGAGGACACTCTACTAACCCTAATACACAGAGGGGCTGAGGACACTCTACTAACCCTAATACACAGAGGGGCTGAGGACACTCTACTAACCCTAATACACAGAGGGGCTGAGGACACTCTACTAACCCTAATACACAGAGGGGCTGAGGACACTCTACTAACCCTAATACACAGAGCGTGTTAGGTGCTGAGGACACTCTACTAACCCTAATACACAGAGGGGCTGAGGACACTCTACTAACCCTAATACACAGAGCCTGTTAGGTGCTGAGGACACTCTACTAACCCTAATACACAGAGGGGCTGAGGACACTCTACTAACCCTAATACACAGAGGGGCTGAGGACACTCTACTAACCCTAATACACAGAGGGGCTGAGGACACTCTACTAACCCTAATACACAGAGCCTGTTAGGAGCTGAGGACACTCTACTAACCCTAATACACAGAGGGGCTGAGGACACTCTACTAACCCTAATACACAGAGGAGCTGAGGACACTCTACTAACCCTAATACACAGAGGGGCTGAGGACACTCTACTAACCCTAATACACAGAGTCTGTTAGGGGCTGAGGACACCCTACTAACCCTAATACACAGAGGAGCTGAGGACACTCTACTAACCCTAATACACAGAGGGGCTGAGGACATTCTATTAACCCTAATACACAGAGCCTGTTAGGGGCTGAGGACACTCTACTAACCATAATACACAGAGCCTGTTAGGAGCTGAGGACACTCTACTAACCCTAATACACAGAGGGGCTGAGGACACTCTACTAACCCTAATACACAGAGGGGCTGAGGACACTCTACTAACCCTAATACACAGAGGGGCTGAGGACACTCTACTAACCCTAATACACAGAGGGGCTGAGGACACTCTACTAACCCTAATACACAGAGGGGCTGAGGACACTCTACTAACCCTAATACACAGAGGGGCTGAGGACACTCTACTAACCCTAATACACAGAGGGGCTGAGGACACTCTACTAACCCTAATACACAGAGGGGCTGAGGACACTCTACTAACCCTAATACACAGAGGGGCTGAGGACACTCTACTAACCCTAATACACAGAGCCTGTTAGGTGCTGAGGACACTCTACTAACCCTAATACACAGAGGGGCTGAGGACACTCTACTAACCCTAATACACAGAGGGGCTGAGGACACTCTACTAACCCTAATACACAGAGGGGCTGAGGACACTCTACGAACCCTAATACACAGAGGGGCTGAGGACACTCTACTAACCCTAATACACAGAGGGGCTGAGGACACTCTACTAACCCTAATACACAGAGCCTGTTAGGAGCTGAGGACACTCTACTAACCCTAATACACAGAGGGGCTGAGGACACTCTACTAACCCTAATACACAGAGGAGCTGAGGACACTCTACTAACCCTAATACACAGAGGGGCTGAGGAAACTCTACTAACCCTAATACACAGAGTCTGTTAGGGGCTGAGGACACCCTACTAACCATAATACACAGAGGAGCTGAGGACACTCTACTAACCCTAATACACAGAGGGGCTGAGGACACTCTACTAACCCTAATACACAGAGCCTGTTAGGGGCTGAGGACACTCTACTAACCCTAATACACAGAGCCTGTTAGGAGCTGAGGACACTCTACTAACCCTAATACACAGAGGGGCTGAGGACACTCTACTAACCCTAATACACAGAGCCTGTTAGGAGCTGAGGACACTCTACTAACCCTAATACACAGAGGGGCTGAGGACACTCTACTAACCCTAATACACAGAGGGGCTGAGGACACTCTACTAACCCTAATACACAGAGGGGCTGAGGACACTCTACTAACCCTAATACACAGAGGGGCTGAGGACACTCTACTAACCCTAATACACAGAGGGGCTGAGGACACTCTACTAACCCTAATACACAGAGGAGCTGAGGACACTCTACTAACCCTAATACACAGAGGGGCTGAGGACACTCTACTAACCCTAATACACAGAGCCTGTTAGCGGCTGAGGACACTGTACTAACCCTAATACACAGAGCCTGTTAGGAGCTGAGGACACTCTACTAACCCTAATACACAGAGGGGCTGAGGACACTCTACTAACCCTAATACACAGAGCCTGTTAGGGGCTGAGGACACTCTATTAACCCTAATACACAGAGCCTGTTAGGGGCTGAGGACACTCTACTAACCCTAATACACAGAGCCTGTTAGGAGCTGAGGACACTCTACTAACCCTAATACACAGAGGGGCTGAGGACACTCTACTAACCCTAATACACAGAGGGGCTGAGGACACTCTACTAACCCTAATACACAGAGGGGCTGAGGACACTCTACTAACCCTAATACACAGAGGGGCTGAGGACACTCTACTAACACTAATACACAGAGGGGCTGAGGACACTCTACTAACCCTAATACACAGAGCCTGTTAGGGGCTGAGGACACTCTACTAACCCTAATACACAGAGGGGCTGAGGACACTCTACTAACCCTAATACACAGAGCCTGTTAGGAGCTGAGGACACTCTACTAACCCTAATACACAGAGGGGCTGAGGACACTCTACTAACCCTAATACACAGAGCCTGTTAGGGGCTGAGGACACTCTACTAACCCTAATACACAGAGCCTGTTAGGAGCTGAGGACACTCTACTAACCCTAATACACAGAGGGGCTGAGGACACTCTACTAACCCTAATACAGAGAGGGGCTGAGGACACTCTACTAACCCTAATACACAGAGGGGCTGAGGACACTCTACTAACCCTAATACACAGAGGGGCTGAGGACACTCTACTAACCCTAATACACAGAGCCTGTTAGGGGCTGAGGACACTCTACTAACCCTAATACACAGAGCCTGTTAGGGGCTGAGGACACTCTACTAACCCTAATACACAGAGCCTGTTAGGAGCTGAGGACACTCTACTAACCCTAATACACAGAGGGGCTGAGGACACTCTACTAACCCTAATACAGAGAGGGTGGCTGAGGACACTCTACTAACCCTAATACACAGAGGGGCTGAGGACACTCTACTAACCCTAATACACAGAGGGGCTGAGGACACTCTACTAACCCTAATACACAGAGCCTGTTAGGGGCTGAGGACACTCTACTAACCCTAATACACAGAGGGGCTGAGGACACTCTACTAACCCTAATACACAGAGGAGCTGAGGACACTCTACTAACCCTAATACACAGAGGGGCTGAGGACACTCTACTAACCCTAATACACAGAGCCTGTTAGGGGCTGAGGACACCCTACTAACCCTAATACACAGAGGAGCTGAGGACACTCTACTAACCCTAATACACAGAGGGGCTGAGGACACTCTACTAACCTTAATACACAGAGCCTGTTAGGGGCTGAGGACACTCTACTAACCCTAATACACAGAGCCTGTTAGGAGCTGAGGACACTCTACTAACCCTAATACACAGAGGGGCTGAGGACACTCAACTAACCCTAATACACAGAGCCTGATAGGAGCTGAGGACACTCTACTGACCCTAATACACAGAGGGGCTGAGGACACTCTACTAACCCTAATACACAGAGGGGCTGAGGACACTCTACTAACCCTAATACACAGAGCCTGTTAGGATCTGAGGACACTCTACTAACCCTAATACACAGAGGGGCTGAGGACACTCTACTAACACTAATACACAGAGGAGCTGAGGACACTCTACTAACCCTAATACACAGAGGGGCTGAGGACACTCTACTAACCCTAATACACAGAGCCTGTTAGGGGCTGAGGACACCCTACTAACCCTAATACACAGAGGAGCTGAGGACACTCTACTAACCCTAATACACAGAGGGGCTGAGGACACTCTACTAACCCTAATACACAGAGCCTGTTAGGGGCTGAGGACACTCTACTAACCCTAATACACAGAGGGGCTGAGGACACTCTACTAACCCTAATACACAGAGGGGCTGAGGACACTCTACTAACTATTATACACAGAGCCTGTTAGGGGCTGAGGACACTCTACTAACCCTAATACACAGAGGGGCTGAGGACACTCTACTAACCCTAATACACAGAGGGGCTGAGGACACTCTACTAACCCTAATACACAGAGGGGCTGAGGACACACTACTAACCCTAATACACAGAGCCTGTTAGGGGCTGAGGACACTCTACTAACCCTAATACACAGAGGGGCTGAGGACACTCTACTAACCCTAATACACAGAGGGGCTGAGGACACTCTACTAACCCTAATACACAGAGCCTGTTAGGGGCTGAGGACACTCTACTAACCCTAATACACAGAGGGGCTGAGGACACTCTACTAACCCTAATACACAGAGGGGCTGAGGACACTCTACTAACCCTAATACACAGAGCCTGTTAGGAGCTGAGGACACTCTACTTACCCAAATACACAGAGCCTGTTAGGGGCTGAGGACACTCTACTAAGCCTAATACACAGAGGGGCTGAGGACACTCTACAAACCCTAATACACAGAGGGGCTGAGGACACTCTACTAACCCTAATACACAGAGGGGCTGAGGACACTCTACTAACCCTAATACACAGAGCCTGTTAGGAGCTGAGGACACTCTACTAACCCTAATAAACAGAGGGGCTGAGGACACTCTACTAACCCTAATACACAGAGGGGCTGAGGACACTCTACTAACCCTAATACACAGAGGGGCTGAGGACACTCTACTAACCCTAATACACAGAGGGGCTGAGGACACTCTACTAACCCTAATACACAGAGGGGCTGAGGACACTCTACTAACCCTAATACACAGAGGGGCTGAGGACACTCTACTAACCCTAATACACAGAGGGGCTGAGGACACTCTACTAACCCTAATACACAGAGGGGCTGAGGACACTCTACTAACCCTAATACACAGAGGGGCTGAGGACACTCTACTAACCCTAATACACAGAGGGGCTGAGGACACTCTACTAACCCTAATACACAGAGGGGCTGAGGAACCTCTACTAACCCTAATACACAGAGCCTGTTAGGAGCTGAGGACACTCTACTAACCCTAATACACAGAGGGGCTGAGGACACTCTACTAACCCTAATACACAGAGCCTGTTAGGTGCTGAGGACACTCTACTAACCCTAATACACAGAGGGGCTGAGGACACTCTACTAACTCTAATACACAGAGGGGCTGAGGACACTCTACTAACCCTAATACACAGAGGGGCTGAGGACACTCTACTAACCCTAATACACAGAGGGGCTGAGGACACTCTACTAACCCTAATACACAGAGGGGCTGAGGACACTCTACTAACCCTAATACACAGAGCCTGTTAGGGGCTGAGGACACCCTACTAACCCTAATACACAGAGGAGCTGA
Source organism: Salmo salar (assembly GCF_965601325.2). Classification (NCBI taxonomy): domain Eukaryota; kingdom Metazoa; phylum Chordata; class Actinopteri; order Salmoniformes; family Salmonidae; genus Salmo; species Salmo salar. The sequence goes on along the minus strand of NC_138311.1, from coordinate 55,859,636 downwards.
GGACACTCTACTAACCCTAATACACAGAGGGGCTGAGGACACTCTACTAACCCTAATACACAGAGCCTGTTAGGGGCTGAGGACACTCTACTAACCCTAATACACAGAGGGGCTGAGGACACTCTACTAACCCTAATACACAGAGCCTGTTAGGGGCTGAGGACACTCTACTAACCCTAATACACAGAGCCTGTTAGGAGCTGAGGACACTCTACTAACCCTAATACACAGAGGGGCTGAGGACACTCTACTAACCCTAATACACAGAGCCTGTTAGGAGCTGAGGACACTCTACTGACCCTAATACACAGAGGGGCTGAGGACACTCTACTAACCCTAATACACAGAGGGGCTGAGGTCACTCTACTAACCCTAATACACAGAGGGGCTGAGGACACTCTACTAACCCTAATACACAGAGGGGCTGAGGACACTCTACTAACCCTAATACACAGAGGGGCTGAGGACACTCTACTAACCCTAATACACAGAGCCTGTTAGGGGCTGAGGACACTCTACTAACCCTAATACACAGAGGGGCTGAGGACACTCTACTAACCCTAATACACAGAGCCTGTTAGGAGCTGAGGACACTCTACTAACCCTAATACACAGAGGGGCTGAGGACACTCTACTAACCCTAATACACAGAGCCTGTTAGGGGCTGAGGACACTCTACTAACCCTAATACACAGAGCCTGTTAGGGGCTGAGGACACTCTACTAACCCTAATACACAGAGCCTGTTAGGAGCTGAGGACACTCTACTAACCCTAATACACAGAGGGGCTGAGGACACTCTACTAACCCTAATACACAGAGGGGCTGAGGACACTCTACTAGCCCTAATACACAGAGGGGCTGAGGACACTCTACTAACCCTAATACACAGAGGGGCTGAGGACACTCTACTAACACTAATACACAGAGGGGCTGAGGACACTCTACTAACCCTAATACACAGAGCCTGTTAGGGGCTGAGGACACTCTACTAACCCTAATACACAGAGGGGCTGAGGACACTCTACTAACCCTAATACACAGAGCCTGTTAGGAGCTGAGGACACTCTACTAACCCTAATACACAGAGGGGCTGAGGACACTCTACTAACCCTAATACACAGAGCCTGTTAGGGGCTGAGGACACTCTACTAACCCTAATACACAGAGCCTGTTAGGAGCTGAGGACACTCTACTAACCCAAATACACAGAGGGGCTGAGGACACTCTACTAACCCTAATACAGAGAGGGGCTGAGGACACTCTACTAACCCTAATACACAGAGGGGCTGAGGACACTCTACTAACCCTAATACACAGAGGGGCTGAGGACACTCTACTAACCCTAATACACAGAGGGGCTGAGGACACTCTACTAACCCTAATACACAGAGGGGCTGAGGACACTCTACTAACCCTAATACACAGAGCCTGTTGGGGGCTGAGAACACTCTACTAACCCTAATACACAGAGCCTGTTAGGAGCTGAGGACACTCTACTAACCCTAATACACAGAGGGGCTGAGGACACTCTACTAACCCTAATACAGAGAGGGTGGCTGAGGACACTCTACTAACCCTAATACACAGAGGGGCTGAGGACACTCTACTAACCCTAATACACATAGGGGCTGAGGACACTCTACTAACCCTAATACACAGAGCCTGTTAGGGGCTGAGGACACTCTACTAACCCTAATACACAGAGGGGCTGAGGACACTCTACTAACCCTAATACACAGAGGAGCTGAGGACACTTTACTAACCCTAATACACAGAGGGGCTGAGGACACTCTACTAACCCTAATACACAGAGCCTGTTAGGGGCTGAGGACACCCTACTAACCCTAATACACAGAGGAGCTGAGGACACTCTACTAACCCTAATACACAGAGGGGCTGAGGACACTCTACTAACCCTAATACACAAAGCCTGTTAGGGGCTGAGGACACTCTACTAACCCTAATACACAGAGCCTGTTAGGAGCTGAGGACACTCTACTAACCCTAATACACAGAGGGGTTGAGGACACTCAACTAACCCTAATACACAGAGCCTGATAGGAGCTGAGGACACTCTACTGACCCTAATACACAGAGGGGCTGAGGACACTCTACTAACCCTAATACACAGAGGGGCTGAGGACACTCTACTAACCCTAATACACAGAGCCTGTTAGGATCTGAGGACACTCTACTAACCCTAATACACAGAGGGGCTGAGGACACTCTACTAACACTAATACACAGAGGAGCTGAGGACACTCTACTAACCCTAATACACAGAGGGGCTGAGGACACTCTACTAACCCTAATACACAGAGCCTGTTAGGGGCTGAGGACACCCTACTAACCCTAATACACAGAGGAGCTGAGGACACTCTACTAACCCTAATACACAGAGGGGCTGAGGACACTCTACTAACCCTAATACACAGAGCCTGTTAGGGGCTGAGGACACTCTACTAACCCTAATACACAGAGGGGCTGAGGACACTCTACTAACCCTAATACACAGAGGGGCTGAGGACACTCTACTAACCCTAATACACAGAGCCTGTTAGGGGCTGAGGACACTCTACTAACCCTAATACACAGAGCCTGTTAGGAGCTGAGGACACTCTACTAACCCTAATACACAGAAGGGCTGAGGACACTCTACTAACCCTAATACACAGAGGGGCTGAGGACACTCTACTAACCCTAATACACAGAGGGGCTGAGGACACTCTACTAACCCTAATACACAGAGGGGCTGAGGACACTCTACTAACCCTAATACACAGAGCCTGTTAGGGGCTGAGGACACTCTACTAACCCTAATACACAGAGGGGCTGAGGACACTCTACTAACCCTAATACACAGAGGGGCTGAGGACACTCTACTAACCCTAATACACAGAGCCTGTTAGGAGCTGAGGACACTCTACTTACCCAAATACACAGAGCCTGTTAGGGGCTGAGGACACTCTACTAACCCTAATACACAGAGGGGCTGAGGACACTCTACAAACCCTAATACACAGAGGGGCTGAGGACACTCTACTAACCCTAATACACAGAGGGGCTGAGGACACTCTACTAACCCTAATACACAGAGCCTGTTAGGAGCTGAGGACACTCTACTAACCCTAATAAACAGAGGGGCTGAGGACACTCTACTAACCCTAATACACAGAGGGGCTGAGGACACTCTACTAACCCTAATACACAGAGGGGCTGAGGACACTCTACTAACCCTAATACACAGAGGGGCTGAGGACACTCTACTAACCCTAATACACAGAGGGGCTGAGGACACTCTACTAACCCTAATACGCAGAGGGGCTGAGGACACTCTACTAACCCTAATACACAGAGGGGCTGAGGACACTCTACTAACCCTAATACACAGAGGGGCTGAGGACACTCTACTAACCCTAATACACAGAGGGGCTGAGGACACTCTACTAACCCTAATACACAGAGGGGCTGAGGACACTCTACTAACCCTAATACACAGAGGGGCTGAGGACACTCTACTAACCCTAATACACAGAGGGGCTGAGGAACCTCTACTAACCCTAATACACAGAGCCTGTTAGGAGCTGAGGACACTCTACTAACCCTAATACACAGAGGGGCTGAGGACACTCTACTAACCCTAATACACAGAGCCTGTTAGGTGCTGAGGACACTCTACTAACCCTAATACACAGAGGGGCTGAGGACACTCTACTAACTCTAATACACAGAGGGGCTGAGGACACTCTACTAACCCTAATACACAGAGGGGCTGAGGACACTCTACTAACCCTAATACACAGAGGGGCTGAGGACACTCTACTAACCCTAATACACAGAGGGGCTGAGGACACTCTACTAACCCTAATACACAGAGCCTGTTAGGAGCTGAGGACACTCTACTAACCCTAATACACAGAGGGGCTGAGGACACTCTACTAACCCTAATACACAGAGGAGCTGAGGACACTCTACTAACCCTAATACACAGAGGGGCTGAGGACACTCTACTAACCCTAATACACAGAGCCTGTTAGGGGCTGAGGACACCCTACTAACCCTAATACACAGAGGAGCTGAGGACACTCTACTAACCCTAATACACAGAGGGGCTGAGGACACTCTACTAACCCTAATACACAGAGCCTGTTAGGGGCTGAGGACACTCTACTAACCCTAATACACAGAGCCTGTTAGGAGCTGAGGACACTCTACTAACCCTAATATACAGAGGGGCTGAGGACACTCTACTAACCCTAATACACAGAGCCTGTTAGGAGCTGAGGACACTCTAATAACCCTAATACACAGAGCCTGTTAGGGGCTGAGGACACTCTACTAACCCTAATACACAGAGGGGCTGAGGACACTCTACTAACCCTAATACACAGAGGGGCTGAGGACACTCTACTAACCCTAATACACAGAGGGGCTGAGGACACTCTACTAACCCTAATACACAGAGCCTGTTAGGAGCTGAGGACACTCTACTAACCCTAATAAACAGAGGGGCTGAGGACACTCTACTAACCCTAATACACAGAGGGGCTGAGGACACTCTACTAACCCTAATACACAGAGGGGCTGAGGACACTCTACTAACCCTAATACACAGAGCCTGTTAGGGGCTGAGGACACTCTACTAACCCTAATACACAGAGGGGCTGAGGACACTCTACTAACCCTAATACACAGAGCCTGTTAGGAGCTGAGGACACTCTACTAACCCTAATACACAGAGGGGCTGAGGACACTCTACTAACCCTAATACACAGAGCCTGTTAGGGGCTGAGGACACTCTACTAACCCTAATACACAGAGCCTGTTAGGGGCTGAGGACACTCTACTAACCCTAATACACAGAGCCTGTTAGGAGCTGAGGACACTCTACTAACCCTAATACACAGAGGGGCTGAGGACACTCTACTAACCCTAATACACAGAGGGGCTGAGGACACTCTACTAACCCTAATACACAGAGGGGCTGAGGACACTCTACTAACCCTAATACACAGAGGGGCTGAGGACACTCTACTAACACTAATACACAGAGGGGCTGAGGACACTCTACTAACCCTAATACACAGAGCCTGTTAGGGGCTGAGGACACTCTACTAACCCTAATACACAGAGGGGCTGAGGACACTCTACTAACCCTAATACACAGAGCCTGTTAGGAGCTGAGGACACTCTACTAACCCTAATACACAGAGGGGCTGAGGACACTCTACTAACCCTAATACACAGAGCCTGTTAGGGGCTGAGGACACTCTACTAACCCTAATACACAGAGCCTGTTAGGAGCTGAGGACACTCTACTAACCCTAATACACAGAGGGGCTGAGGACACTCTACTAACCCTAATACAGAGAGGGGCTGAGGACACTCTACTAACCCTAATACACAGAGGGGCTGAGGACACTCTACTAACCCTAATACACAGAGGGGCTGAGGACACTCTACTAACCCTAATACACAGAGGGGCTGAGGACACTCTACTAACCCTAATACACAGAGGGGCTGAGGACACTCTACTAACCCTAATACACAGAGCCTGTTGGGGGCTGAGAACACTCTACTAACCCTAATACACAGAGCCTGTTAGGAGCTGAGGACACTCTACTAACCCTAATACACAGAGGGGCTGAGGACACTCTACTAACCCTAATACAGACAGGGTGGCTGAGGACACTCTACTAACCCTAATACACAGAGGGGCTGAGGACACTCTACTAACCCTAATACACATAGGGGCTGAGGACACTCTACTAACCCTAATACACAGAGCCTGTTAGGGGCTGAGGACACTCTACTAACCCTAATACACAGAGGGGCTGAGGACACTCTACTAACCCTAATACACAGAGGAGCTGAGGACACTTTACTAACCCTAATACACAGAGGGGCTGAGGACACTCTACTAACCCTAATACACAGAGCCTGTTAGGGGCTGAGGACACCCTACTAACCCTAATACACAGAGGAGCTGAGGACACTCTACTAACCCTAATACACAGAGGGGCTGAGGACACTCTACTAACCCTAATACACAGAGCCTGTTAGGGGCTGAGGACACTCTACTAACCCTAATACACAGAGCCTGTTAGGAGCTGAGGACACTCTACTAACCCTAATACACAGAGGGGTTGAGGACACTCAACTAACCCTAATACACAGAGCCTGATAGGAGCTGAGGACACTCTACTGACCCTAATACACAGAGGGGCTGAGGACACTCTACTAACCCTAATACACAGAGGGGCTGAGGACACTCTACTAACCCTAATACACAGAGCCTGTTAGGATCTGAGGACACTCTACTAACCCTAATACACAGAGGGGCTGAGGACACTCTACTAACACTAATACACAGAGGAGTTGAGGACACTCTACTAACCCTAATACACAGAGGGGCTGAGGACACTCTACTAACCCTAATACACAGAGCCTGTTAGGGGCTGAGGACACCCTACTAACCCTAATACACAGAGGAGCTGAGGACACTCTACTAACCCTAATACACAGAGGGGCTGAGGACACTCTACTAACCCTAATACACAGAGCCTGTTAGGGGCTGAGGACACTCTACTAACCCTAATACACAGAGGGGCTGAGGACACTCTACTAACCCTAATACACAGAGGGGCTGAGGACACTCTACTAACCCTAATACACAGAGCCTGTTAGGGGCTGAGGACACTCTACTAACCCTAATACACAGAGGGGCTGAGGACACTCTACTAACCCTAATACACAGAGCCTGTTAGGAGCTGAGGACACTCTACTTACCCAAATACACAGAGCCTGTTAGGGGCTGAGGACACTCTACTAACCCTAATACACAGAGGGGCTGAGGACACTCTACTAACCCTAATACACAGAGGGGCTGAGGACACTCTACTAACCCTAATACACAGAGGGGCTGAGGACACTCTACTAACCCTAATACACAGAGGTGCTGAGGACACTCTACTAACCCTAATACACAGAGGGGCTGAGGACACTCTACTAACCCTAATACACAGAGGGGCTGAGGACACTCTACTAACCCTAATACACAGAGGGGCTGAGGACACTCTACTAACCCTAATACACAGAGGAGCTGAGGACACTCTACTAACCCTAATACACAGAGGGGCTGAGGACACTCTACTAACCCTAATACACAGAGTCTGTTAGGGGCTGAGGACACCCTACTAACCCTAATACACAGAGGAGCTGAGGACACTCTACTAACCCTAATACACAGAGGGGCTGAGGACACTCTATTAACCCTAATACACAGAGCCTGTTAGGGGCTGAGGACACTCTACTAACCATAATACACAGAGCCTGTTAGGAGCTGAGGACACTCTACTAACCCTAATACACAGAGGGGCTGAGGACACTCTACTAACCCTAATACACAGAGGGGCTGAGGACACTCTACTAACCCTAATACACAGAGGGGCTGAGGACACTCTACTAACCCTAATACACAGAGGGGCTGAGGACACTCTACTAACCCTAATACACAGAGGGGCTGAGGACACTCTACTAACCCTAATACACAGAGGGGCTGAGGACACTCTACTAACCCTAATACACAGAGGAGCTGAGGACACTCTACTAACCCTAATACACAGAGGAGCTGAGGACACTCTACTAACCCTAATACACAGAGGGGCTGAGGACACTCTACTAACCCTAATACACAGAGTCTGTTAGGGGCTGAGGACACCCTACTAACCCTAATACACAGAGGAGCTGAGGACACTCTACTAACCCTAATACACAGAGGGGCTGAGGACACTCTATTAACCCTAATACACAGAGCCTGTTAGGGGCTGAGGACACTCTACTAACCATAATACACAGAGCCTGTTAGGAGCTGAGGACACTCTACTAACCCTAATACACAGAGGGGCTGAGGACACTCTACTAACCCTAATACACAGAGGGGCTGAGGACACTCTACTAACCCTAATACACAGAGGGGCTGAGGACACTCTACTAACCCTAATACACAGAGGGGCTGAGGACACTCTACTAACCCTAATACACAGAGGGGCTGAGGACACTCTACTAACCCTAATACACAGAGGGGCTGAGGACACTCTACTAACCCTAATACACAGAGGGGCTGAGGACACTCTACTAACCCTAATACACAGAGGGGCTGAGGACACTCTACTAACCCTAATACACAGAGCGTGTTAGGTGCTGAGGACACTCTACTAACCCTAATACACAGAGGGGCTGAGGACACTCTACTAACCCTAATACACAGAGCCTGTTAGGTGCTGAGGACACTCTACTAACCCTAATACACAGAGGGGCTGAGGACACTCTACTAACCCTAATACACAGAGGGGCTGAGGACACTCTACTAACCCTAATACACAGAGGGGCTGAGGACACTCTACTAACCCTAATACACAGAGCCTGTTAGGAGCTGAGGACACTCTACTAACCCTAATACACAGAGGGGCTGAGGACACTCTACTAACCCTAATACACAGAGGAGCTGAGGACACTCTACTAACCCTAATACACAGAGGGGCTGAGGACACTCTACTAACCCTAATACACAGAGTCTGTTAGGGGCTGAGGACACCCTACTAACCCTAATACACAGAGGAGCTGAGGACACTCTACTAACCCTAATACACAGAGGGGCTGAGGACATTCTATTAACCCTAATACACAGAGCCTGTTAGGGGCTGAGGACACTCTACTAACCATAATACACAGAGCCTGTTAGGAGCTGAGGACACTCTACTAACCCTAATACACAGAGGGGCTGAGGACACTCTACTAACCCTAATACACAGAGGGGCTGAGGACACTCTACTAACCCTAATACACAGAGGGGCTGAGGACACTCTACTAACCCTAATACACAGAGGGGCTGAGGACACTCTACTAACCCTAATACACAGAGGGGCTGAGGACACTCTACTAACCCTAATACACAGAGGGGCTGAGGACACTCTACTAACCCTAATACACAGAGGGGCTGAGGACACTCTACTAACCCTAATACACAGAGGGGCTGAGGACACTCTACTAACCCTAATACACAGAGGGGCTGAGGACACTCTACTAACCCTAATACACAGAGCCTGTTAGGTGCTGAGGACACTCTACTAACCCTAATACACAGAGGGGCTGAGGACACTCTACTAACCCTAATACACAGAGGGGCTGAGGACACTCTACTAACCCTAATACACAGAGGGGCTGAGGACACTCTACGAACCCTAATACACAGAGGGGCTGAGGACACTCTACTAACCCTAATACACAGAGGGGCTGAGGACACTCTACTAACCCTAATACACAGAGCCTGTTAGGAGCTGAGGACACTCTACTAACCCTAATACACAGAGGGGCTGAGGACACTCTACTAACCCTAATACACAGAGGAGCTGAGGACACTCTACTAACCCTAATACACAGAGGGGCTGAGGAAACTCTACTAACCCTAATACACAGAGTCTGTTAGGGGCTGAGGACACCCTACTAACCATAATACACAGAGGAGCTGAGGACACTCTACTAACCCTAATACACAGAGGGGCTGAGGACACTCTACTAACCCTAATACACAGAGCCTGTTAGGGGCTGAGGACACTCTACTAACCCTAATACACAGAGCCTGTTAGGAGCTGAGGACACTCTACTAACCCTAATACACAGAGGGGCTGAGGACACTCTACTAACCCTAATACACAGAGCCTGTTAGGAGCTGAGGACACTCTACTAACCCTAATACACAGAGGGGCTGAGGACACTCTACTAACCCTAATACACAGAGGGGCTGAGGACACTCTACTAACCCTAATACACAGAGGGGCTGAGGACACTCTACTAACCCTAATACACAGAGGGGCTGAGGACACTCTACTAACCCTAATACACAGAGGGGCTGAGGACACTCTACTAACCCTAATACACAGAGGAGCTGAGGACACTCTACTAACCCTAATACACAGAGGGGCTGAGGACACTCTACTAACCCTAATACACAGAGCCTGTTAGCGGCTGAGGACACTGTACTAACCCTAATACACAGAGCCTGTTAGGAGCTGAGGACACTCTACTAACCCTAATACACAGAGGGGCTGAGGACACTCTACTAACCCTAATACACAGAGCCTGTTAGGGGCTGAGGACACTCTACTAACCCTAATACACAGAGCCTGTTAGGGGCTGAGGACACTCTACTAACCCTAATACACAGAGCCTGTTAGGAGCTGAGGACACTCTACTAACCCTAATACACAGAGGGGCTGAGGACACTCTACTAACCCTAATACACAGAGGGGCTGAGGACACTCTACTAACCCTAATACACAGAGGGGCTGAGGACACTCTACTAACCCTAATACACAGAGGGGCTGAGGACACTCTACTAACACTAATACACAGAGGGGCTGAGGACACTCTACTAACCCTAATACACAGAGCCTGTTAGGGGCTGAGGACACTCTACTAACCCTAATACACAGAGGGGCTGAGGACACTCTACTAACCCTAATACACAGAGCCTGTTAGGAGCTGAGGACACTCTACTAACCCTAATACACAGAGGGGCTGAGGACACTCTACTAACCCTAATACACAGAGCCTGTTAGGGGCTGAGGACACTCTACTAACCCTAATACACAGAGCCTGTTAGGAGCTGAGGACACTCTACTAACCCTAATACACAGAGGGGCTGAGGACACTCTACTAACCCTAATACAGAGAGGGGCTGAGGACACTCTACTAACCCTAATACACAGAGGGGCTGAGGACACTCTACTAACCCTAATACACAGAGGGGCTGAGGACACTCTACTAACCCTAATACACAGAGCCTGTTAGGGGCTGAGGACACTCTACTAACCCTAATACACAGAGCCTGTTAGGGGCTGAGGACACTCTACTAACCCTAATACACAGAGCCTGTTAGGAGCTGAGGACACTCTACTAACCCTAATACACAGAGGGGCTGAGGACACTCTACTAACCCTAATACAGAGAGGGTGGCTGAGGACACTCTACTAACCCTAATACACAGAGGGGCTGAGGACACTCTACTAACCCTAATACACAGAGGGGCTGAGGACACTCTACTAACCCTAATACACAGAGCCTGTTAGGGGCTGAGGACACTCTACTAACCCTAATACACAGAGGGGCTGAGGACACTCTACTAACCCTAATACACAGAGGAGCTGAGGACACTCTACTAACCCTAATACACAGAGGGGCTGAGGACACTCTACTAACCCTAATACACAGAGCCTGTTAGGGGCTGAGGACACCCTACTAACCCTAATACACAGAGGAGCTGAGGACACTCTACTAACCCTAATACACAGAGGGGCTGAGGACACTCTACTAACCTTAATACACAGAGCCTGTTAGGGGCTGAGGACACTCTACTAACCCTAATACACAGAGCCTGTTAGGAGCTGAGGACACTCTACTAACCCTAATACACAGAGGGGCTGAGGACACTCAACTAACCCTAATACACAGAGCCTGATAGGAGCTGAGGACACTCTACTGACCCTAATACACAGAGGGGCTGAGGACACTCTACTAACCCTAATACACAGAGGGGCTGAGGACACTCTACTAACCCTAATACACAGAGCCTGTTAGGATCTGAGGACACTCTACTAACCCTAATACACAGAGGGGCTGAGGACACTCTACTAACACTAATACACAGAGGAGCTGAGGACACTCTACTAACCCTAATACACAGAGGGGCTGAGGACACTCTACTAACCCTAATACACAGAGCCTGTTAGGGGCTGAGGACACCCTACTAACCCTAATACACAGAGGAGCTGAGGACACTCTACTAACCCTAATACACAGAGGGGCTGAGGACACTCTACTAACCCTAATACACAGAGCCTGTTAGGGGCTGAGGACACTCTACTAACCCTAATACACAGAGGGGCTGAGGACACTCTACTAACCCTAATACACAGAGGGGCTGAGGACACTCTACTAACTATTATACACAGAGCCTGTTAGGGGCTGAGGACACTCTACTAACCCTAATACACAGAGGGGCTGAGGACACTCTACTAACCCTAATACACAGAGGGGCTGAGGACACTCTACTAACCCTAATACACAGAGGGGCTGAGGACACACTACTAACCCTAATACACAGAGCCTGTTAGGGGCTGAGGACACTCTACTAACCCTAATACACAGAGGGGCTGAGGACACTCTACTAACCCTAATACACAGAGGGGCTGAGGACACTCTACTAACCCTAATACACAGAGCCTGTTAGGGGCTGAGGACACTCTACTAACCCTAATACACAGAGGGGCTGAGGACACTCTACTAACCCTAATACACAGAGGGGCTGAGGACACTCTACTAACCCTAATACACAGAGCCTGTTAGGAGCTGAGGACACTCTACTTACCCAAATACACAGAGCCTGTTAGGGGCTGAGGACACTCTACTAAGCCTAATACACAGAGGGGCTGAGGACACTTTACAAACCCTAATACACAGAGGGGCTGAGGACACTCTACTAACCCTAATACACAGAGGGGCTGAGGACACTCTACTAACCCTAATACACAGAGCCTGTTAGGAGCTGAGGACACTCTACTAACCCTAATAAACAGAGGGGCTGAGGACACTCTACTAACCCTAATACACAGAGGGGCTGAGGACACTCTACTAACCCTAATACACAGAGGGGCTGAGGACACTCTACTAACCCTAATACACAGAGGGGCTGAGGACACTCTACTAACCCTAATACACAGAGGGGCTGAGGACACTCTACTAACCCTAATACACAGAGGGGCTGAGGACACTCTACTAACCCTAATACACAGAGGGGCTGAGGACACTCTACTAACCCTAATACACAGAGGGGCTGAGGACACTCTACTAACCCTAATACACAGAGGGGCTGAGGACACTCTACTAACCCTAATACACAGAGGGGCTGAGGACACTCTACTAACCCTAATACACAGAGGGGCTGAGGAACCTCTACTAACCCTAATACACAGAGCCTGTTAGGAGCTGAGGACACTCTACTAACCCTAATACACAGAGGGGCTGAGGACACTCTACTAACCCTAATACACAGAGCCTGTTAGGTGCTGAGGACACTCTACTAACCCTAATACACAGAGGGGCTGAGGACACTCTACTAACTCTAATACACAGAGGGGCTGAGGACACTCTACTAACCCTAATACACAGAGGGGCTGAGGACACTCTACTAACCCTAATACACAGAGGGGCTGAGGACACTCTACTAACCCTAATACACAGAGGGGCTGAGGACACTCTACTAACCCTAATACACAGAGCCTGTTAGGGGCTGAGGACACCCTACTAACCCTAATACACAGAGGAGCTGAGGACACTCTACTAACCCTAATACACAGAGGGGCTGAGGACACTCTACTAACCCTAATACACAGAGCCTGTTAGGGGCTGAGGACACTCTACTAACCCTAATACACAGAGGGGCTGAGGACACTCTACTAACCCTAATACACAGAGCCTGTTAGGGGCTGAGGACACTCTACTAACCCTAATACACAGAGCCTGTTAGGAGCTGAGGACACTCTACTAACCCTAATACACAGAGGGGCTGAGGACACTCTACTAACCCTAATACACAGAGCCTGTTAGGAGCTGAGGACACTCTACTGACCCTAATACACAGAGGGGCTGAGGACACTCTACTAACCCTAATACACAGAGGGGCTGAGGTCACTCTACTAACCCTAATACACAGAGGGGCTGAGGACACTCTACTAACCCTAATACACAGAGGGGCTGAGGACACTCTACTAACCCTAATACACAGAGGGGCTGAGGACACTCTACTAACCCTAATACACAGAGCCTGTTAGGGGCTGAGGACACTCTACTAACCCTAATACACAGAGGGGCTGAGGACACTCTACTAACCCTAATACACAGAGCCTGTTAGGAGCTGAGGACACTCTACTAACCCTAATACACAGAGGGGCTGAGGACACTCTACTAACCCTAATACACAGAGCCTGTTAGGGGCTGAGGACACTCTACTAACCCTAATACACAGAGCCTGTTAGGGGCTGAGGACACTCTACTAACCCTAATACACAGAGCCTGTTAGGAGCTGAGGACACTCTACTAACCCTAATACACAGAGGGGCTGAGGACACTCTACTAACCCTAATACACAGAGGGGCTGAGGACACTCTACTAGCCCTAATACACAGAGGGGCTGAGGACACTCTACTAACCCTAATACACAGAGGGGCTGAGGACACTCTACTAACACTAATACACAGAGGGGCTGAGGACACTCTACTAACCCTAATACACAGAGCCTGTTAGGGGCTGAGGACACTCTACTAACCCTAATACACAGAGGGGCTGAGGACACTCTACTAACCCTAATACACAGAGCCTGTTAGGAGCTGAGGACACTCTACTAACCCTAATACACAGAGGGGCTGAGGACACTCTACTAACCCTAATACACAGAGCCTGTTAGGGGCTGAGGACACTCTACTAACCCTAATACACAGAGCCTGTTAGGAGCTGAGGACACTCTACTAACCCAAATACACAGAGGGGCTGAGGACACTCTACTAACCCTAATACAGAGAGGGGCTGAGGACACTCTACTAACCCTAATACACAGAGGGGCTGAGGACACTCTACTAACCCTAATACACAGAGGGGCTGAGGACACTCTACTAACCCTAATACACAGAGGGGCTGAGGACACTCTACTAACCCTAATACACAGAGGGGCTGAGGACACTCTACTAACCCTAATACACAGAGCCTGTTGGGGGCTGAGAACACTCTACTAACCCTAATACACAGAGCCTGTTAGGAGCTGAGGACACTCTACTAACCCTAATACACAGAGGGGCTGAGGACACTCTACTAACCCTAATACAGAGAGGGTGGCTGAGGACACTCTACTAACCCTAATACACAGAGGGGCTGAGGACACTCTACTAACCCTAATACACATAGGGGCTGAGGACACTCTACTAACCCTAATACACAGAGCCTGTTAGGGGCTGAGGACACTCTACTAACCCTAATACACAGAGGGGCTGAGGACACTCTACTAACCCTAATACACAGAGGAGCTGAGGACACTTTACTAACCCTAATACACAGAGGGGCTGAGGACACTCTACTAACCCTAATACACAGAGCCTGTTAGGGGCTGAGGACACCCTACTAACCCTAATACACAGAGGAGCTGAGGACACTCTACTAACCCTAATACACAGAGGGGCTGAGGACACTCTACTAACCCTAATACACAAAGCCTGTTAGGGGCTGAGGACACTCTACTAACCCTAATACACAGAGCCTGTTAGGAGCTGAGGACACTCTACTAACCCTAATACACAGAGGGGTTGAGGACACTCAACTAACCCTAATACACAGAGCCTGATAGGAGCTGAGGACACTCTACTGACCCTAATACACAGAGGGGCTGAGGACACTCTACTAACCCTAATACACAGAGGGGCTGAGGACACTCTACTAACCCTAATACACAGAGCCTGTTAGGATCTGAGGACACTCTACTAACCCTAATACACAGAGGGGCTGAGGACACTCTACTAACACTAATACACAGAGGAGCTGAGGACACTCTACTAACCCTAATACACAGAGGGGCTGAGGACACTCTACTAACCCTAATACACAGAGCCTGTTAGGGGCTGAGGACACCCTACTAACCCTAATACACAGAGGAGCTGAGGACACTCTACTAACCCTAATACACAGAGGGGCTGAGGACACTCTACTAACCCTAATACACAGAGCCTGTTAGGGGCTGAGGACACTCTACTAACCCTAATACACAGAGGGGCTGAGGACACTCTACTAACCCTAATACACAGAGGGGCTGAGGACACTCTACTAACCCTAATACACAGAGCCTGTTAGGGGCTGAGGACACTCTACTAACCCTAATACACAGAGCCTGTTAGGAGCTGAGGACACTCTACTAACCCTAATACACAGAAGGGCTGAGGACACTCTACTAACCCTAATACACAGAGGGGCTGAGGACACTCTACTAACCCTAATACACAGAGGGGCTGAGGACACTCTACTAACCCTAATACACAGAGGGGCTGAGGACACTCTACTAACCCTAATACACAGAGCCTGTTAGGGGCTGAGGACACTCTACTAACCCTAATACACAGAGGGGCTGAGGACACTCTACTAACCCTAATACACAGAGGGGCTGAGGACACTCTACTAACCCTAATACACAGAGCCTGTTAGGAGCTGAGGACACTCTACTTACCCAAATACACAGAGCCTGTTAGGGGCTGAGGACACTCTACTAACCCTAATACACAGAGGGGCTGAGGACACTCTACAAACCCTAATACACAGAGGGGCTGAGGACACTCTACTAACCCTAATACACAGAGGGGCTGAGGACACTCTACTAACCCTAATACACAGAGCCTGTTAGGAGCTGAGGACACTCTACTAACCCTAATAAACAGAGGGGCTGAGGACACTCTACTAACCCTAATACACAGAGGGGCTGAGGACACTCTACTAACCCTAATACACAGAGGGGCTGAGGACACTCTACTAACCCTAATACACAGAGGGGCTGAGGACACTCTACTAACCCTAATACACAGAGGGGCTGAGGACACTCTACTAACCCTAATACGCAGAGGGGCTGAGGACACTCTACTAACCCTAATACACAGAGGGGCTGAGGACACTCTACTAACCCTAATACACAGAGGGGCTGAGGACACTCTACTAACCCTAATACACAGAGGGGCTGAGGACACTCTACTAACCCTAATACACAGAGGGGCTGAGGACACTCTACTAACCCTAATACACAGAGGGGCTGAGGACACTCTACTAACCCTAATACACAGAGGGGCTGAGGAACCTCTACTAACCCTAATACACAGAGCCTGTTAGGAGCTGAGGACACTCTACTAACCCTAATACACAGAGGGGCTGAGGACACTCTACTAACCCTAATACACAGAGCCTGTTAGGTGCTGAGGACACTCTACTAACCCTAATACACAGAGGGGCTGAGGACACTCTACTAACTCTAATACACAGAGGGGCTGAGGACACTCTACTAACCCTAATACACAGAGGGGCTGAGGACACTCTACTAACCCTAATACACAGAGGGGCTGAGGACACTCTACTAACCCTAATACACAGAGGGGCTGAGGACACTCTACTAACCCTAATACACAGAGCCTGTTAGGAGCTGAGGACACTCTACTAACCCTAATACACAGAGGGGCTGAGGACACTCTACTAACCCTAATACACAGAGGAGCTGAGGACACTCTACTAACCCTAATACACAGAGGGGCTGAGGACACTCTACTAACCCTAATACACAGAGCCTGTTAGGGGCTGAGGACACCCTACTAACCCTAATACACAGAGGAGCTGAGGACACTCTACTAACCCTAATACACAGAGGGGCTGAGGACACTCTACTAACCCTAATACACAGAGCCTGTTAGGGGCTGAGGACACTCTACTAACCCTAATACACAGAGCCTGTTAGGAGCTGAGGACACTCTACTAACCCTAATATACAGAGGGGCTGAGGACACTCTACTAACCCTAATACACAGAGCCTGTTAGGAGCTGAGGACACTCTAATAACCCTAATACACAGAGCCTGTTAGGGGCTGAGGACACTCTACTAACCCTAATACACAGAGGGGCTGAGGACACTCTACTAACCCTAATACACAGAGGGGCTGAGGACACTCTACTAACCCTAATACACAGAGGGGCTGAGGACACTCTACTAACCCTAATACACAGAGCCTGTTAGGAGCTGAGGACACTCTACTAACCCTAATAAACAGAGGGGCTGAGGACACTCTACTAACCCTAATACACAGAGGGGCTGAGGACACTCTACTAACCCTAATACACAGAGGGGCTGAGGACACTCTACTAACCCTAATACACAGAGCCTGTTAGGGGCTGAGGACACTCTACTAACCCTAATACACAGAGGGGCTGAGGACACTCTACTAACCCTAATACACAGAGCCTGTTAGGAGCTGAGGACACTCTACTAACCCTAATACACAGAGGGGCTGAGGACACTCTACTAACCCTAATACACAGAGCCTGTTAGGGGCTGAGGACACTCTACTAACCCTAATACACAGAGCCTGTTAGGGGCTGAGGACACTCTACTAACCCTAATACACAGAGCCTGTTAGGAGCTGAGGACACTCTACTAACCCTAATACACAGAGGGGCTGAGGACACTCTACTAACCCTAATACACAGAGGGGCTGAGGACACTCTACTAACCCTAATACACAGAGGGGCTGAGGACACTCTACTAACCCTAATACACAGAGGGGCTGAGGACACTCTACTAACACTAATACACAGAGGGGCTGAGGACACTCTACTAACCCTAATACACAGAGCCTGTTAGGGGCTGAGGACACTCTACTAACCCTAATACACAGAGGGGCTGAGGACACTCTACTAACCCTAATACACAGAGCCTGTTAGGAGCTGAGGACACTCTACTAACCCTAATACACAGAGGGGCTGAGGACACTCTACTAACCCTAATACACAGAGCCTGTTAGGGGCTGAGGACACTCTACTAACCCTAATACACAGAGCCTGTTAGGAGCTGAGGACACTCTACTAACCCTAATACACAGAGGGGCTGAGGACACTCTACTAACCCTAATACAGAGAGGGGCTGAGGACACTCTACTAACCCTAATACACAGAGGGGCTGAGGACACTCTACTAACCCTAATACACAGAGGGGCTGAGGACACTCTACTAACCCTAATACACAGAGGGGCTGAGGACACTCTACTAACCCTAATACACAGAGGGGCTGAGGACACTCTACTAACCCTAATACACAGAGCCTGTTGGGGGCTGAGAACACTCTACTAACCCTAATACACAGAGCCTGTTAGGAGCTGAGGACACTCTACTAACCCTAATACACAGAGGGGCTGAGGACACTCTACTAACCCTAATACAGACAGGGTGGCTGAGGACACTCTACTAACCCTAATACACAGAGGGGCTGAGGACACTCTACTAACCCTAATACACATAGGGGCTGAGGACACTCTACTAACCCTAATACACAGAGCCTGTTAGGGGCTGAGGACACTCTACTAACCCTAATACACAGAGGGGCTGAGGACACTCTACTAACCCTAATACACAGAGGAGCTGAGGACACTTTACTAACCCTAATACACAGAGGGGCTGAGGACACTCTACTAACCCTAATACACAGAGCCTGTTAGGGGCTGAGGACACCCTACTAACCCTAATACACAGAGGAGCTGAGGACACTCTACTAACCCTAATACACAGAGGGGCTGAGGACACTCTACTAACCCTAATACACAGAGCCTGTTAGGGGCTGAGGACACTCTACTAACCCTAATACACAGAGCCTGTTAGGAGCTGAGGACACTCTACTAACCCTAATACACAGAGGGGTTGAGGACACTCAACTAACCCTAATACACAGAGCCTGATAGGAGCTGAGGACACTCTACTGACCCTAATACACAGAGGGGCTGAGGACACTCTACTAACCCTAATACACAGAGGGGCTGAGGACACTCTACTAACCCTAATACACAGAGCCTGTTAGGATCTGAGGACACTCTACTAACCCTAATACACAGAGGGGCTGAGGACACTCTACTAACACTAATACACAGAGGAGTTGAGGACACTCTACTAACCCTAATACACAGAGGGGCTGAGGACACTCTACTAACCCTAATACACAGAGCCTGTTAGGGGCTGAGGACACCCTACTAACCCTAATACACAGAGGAGCTGAGGACACTCTACTAACCCTAATACACAGAGGGGCTGAGGACACTCTACTAACCCTAATACACAGAGCCTGTTAGGGGCTGAGGACACTCTACTAACCCTAATACACAGAGGGGCTGAGGACACTCTACTAACCCTAATACACAGAGGGGCTGAGGACACTCTACTAACCCTAATACACAGAGCCTGTTAGGGGCTGAGGACACTCTACTAACCCTAATACACAGAGGGGCTGAGGACACTCTACTAACCCTAATACACAGAGCCTGTTAGGAGCTGAGGACACTCTACTTACCCAAATACACAGAGCCTGTTAGGGGCTGAGGACACTCTACTAACCCTAATACACAGAGGGGCTGAGGACACTCTACAAACCCTAATACACAGAGGGGCTGAGGACACTCTACTAACCCTAATACACAGAGGGGCTGAGGACACTCTACTAACCCTAATACACAGAGCCTGTTAGGAGCTGAGGACACTCTACTAACCCTAATAAACAGAGGGGCTGAGGACACTCTACTAACCCTAATACACAGAGGGGCTGAGGACACTCTACTAACCCTAATACACAGAGGGGCTGAGGACACTCTACTAACCCTAATACACAGAGGGGCTGAGGACACTCTACTAACCCTAATACACAGAGGGGCTGAGGACACTCTACTAACCCTAATACGCAGAGGGGCTGAGGACACTCTACTAACCCTAATACACAGAGGGGCTGAGGACACTCTACTAACCCTAATACACAGAGGGGCTGAGGACACTCTACTAACCCTAATACACAGAGGGGCTGAGGACACTCTACTAACCCTAATACACAGAGGGGCTGAGGACACTCTACTAACCCTAATACACAGAGGGGCTGAGGACACTCTACTAACCCTAATACACAGAGGGGCTGAGGAACCTCTACTAACCCTAATACACAGAGCCTGTTAGGAGCTGAGGACACTCTACTAACCCTAATACACAGAGGGGCTGAGGACACTCTACTAACCCTAATACACAGAGCCTGTTAGGTGCTGAGGACACTCTACTAACCCTAATACACAGAGGGGCTGAGGACACTCTACTAACTCTAATACACAGAGGGGCTGAGGACACTCTACTAACCCTAATACACAGAGGGGCTGAGGACACTCTACTAACCCTAATACACAGAGGGGCTGAGGACACTCTACTAACCCTAATACACAGAGGGGCTGAGAACACTCTACTAACCCTAATACACAGAGCCTGTTAGGAGCTGAGGACACTCTACTAACCCTAATACACAGAGGGGCTGAGGACACTCTACTAACCCTAATACACAGAGGAGCTGAGGACACTCTACTAACCCTAATACACAGAGGGGCTGAGGACACTCTACTAACCCTAATACACAGAGCCTGTTAGGGGCTGAGGACACCCTACTAACCCTAATACACAGAGGAGCTGAGGACACTCTACTAACCCTAATACACAGAGGGGCTGAGGACACTCTACTAACCCTAATACACAGAGCCTGTTAGGGGCTGAGGACACTCTACTAACCCTAATACACAGAGCCTGTTAGGAGCTGAGGACACTCTACTAACCCTAATATACAGAGGGGCTGAGGACACTCTACTAACCCTAATACACAGAGCCTGTTAGGAGCTGAGGACACTCTAATAACCCTAATACACAGAGCCTGTTAGGGGCTGAGGACACTCTACTAACCCTAATACACAGAGGGGCTGAGGACACTCTACTAACCCTAATACACAGAGGGGCTGAGGACACTCTACTAACCCTAATACACAGAGGGGCTGAGGACACTCTACTAACCCTAATACACAGAGCCTGTTAGGAGCTGAGGACACTCTACTAACCCTAATAAACAGAGGGGCTGAGGACACTCTACTAACCCTAATACACAGAGGGGCTGAGGACACTCTACTAACCCTAATACACAGAGGGGCTGAGGACACTCTACTAACCCTAATACACAGAGCCTGTTAGGGGCTGAGGACACTCTACTAACCCTAATACACAGAGGGGCTGAGGACACTCTACTAACCCTAATACACAGAGCCTGTTAGGAGCTGAGGACACTCTACTAACCCTAATACACAGAGGGGCTGAGGACACTCTACTAACCCTAATACACAGAGCCTGTTAGGGGCTGAGGACACTCTACTAACCCTAATACACAGAGCCTGTTAGGGGCTGAGGACACTCTACTAACCCTAATACACAGAGCCTGTTAGGAGCTGAGGACACTCTACTAACCCTAATACACAGAGGGGCTGAGGACACTCTACTAACCCTAATACACAGAGGGGCTGAGGACACTCTACTAACCCTAATACACAGAGGGGCTGAGGACACTCTACTAACCCTAATACACAGAGGGGCTGAGGACACTCTACTAACACTAATACACAGAGGGGCTGAGGACACTCTACTAACCCTAATACACAGAGCCTGTTAGGGGCTGAGGACACTCTACTAACCCTAATACACAGAGGGGCTGAGGACACTCTACTAACCCTAATACACAGAGCCTGTTAGGAGCTGAGGACACTCTACTAACCCTAATACACAGAGGGGCTGAGGACACTCTACTAACCCTAATACACAGAGCCTGTTAGGGGCTGAGGACACTCTACTAACCCTAATACACAGAGCCTGTTAGGAGCTGAGGACACTCTACTAACCCTAATACACAGAGGGGCTGAGGACACTCTACTAACCCTAATACAGAGAGGGGCTGAGGACACTCTACTAACCCTAATACACAGAGGGGCTGAGGACACTCTACTAACCCTAATACACAGAGGGGCTGAGGACACTCTACTAACCCTAATACACAGAGGGGCTGAGGACACTCTACTAACCCTAATACACAGAGGGGCTGAGGACACTCTACTAACCCTAATACACAGAGCCTGTTGGGGGCTGAGAACACTCTACTAACCCTAATACACAGAGCCTGTTAGGAGCTGAGGACACTTTACTAACCCTAATACACAGAGGGGCTGAGGACACTCTACTAACCCTAATACAGACAGGGTGGCTGAGGACACTCTACTAACCCTAATACACAGAGGGGCTGAGGACACTCTACTAACCCTAATACACATAGGGGCTGAGGACACTCTACTAACCCTAATACACAGAGCCTGTTAGGGGCTGAGGACACTCTACTAACCCTAATACACAGAGGGGCTGAGGACACTCTACTAACCCTAATACACAGAGGAGCTGAGGACACTTTACTAACCCTAATACACAGAGGGGCTGAGGACACTCTACTAACCCTAATACACAGAGCCTGTTAGGGGCTGAGGACACCCTACTAACCCTAATACACAGAGGAGCTGAGGACACTCTACTAACCCTAATACACAGAGGGGCTGAGGACACTCTACTAACCCTAATACACAGAGCCTGTTAGGGGCTGAGGACACTCTACTAACCCTAATACACAGAGCCTGTTAGGAGCTGAGGACACTCTACTAACCCTAATACACAGAGGGGTTGAGGACACTCAACTAACCCTAATACACAGAGCCTGATAGGAGCTGAGGACACTCTACTGACCCTAATACACAGAGGGGCTGAGGACACTCTACTAACCCTAATACACAGAGGGGCTGAGGACACTCTACTAACCCTAATACACAGAGCCTGTTAGGATCTGAGGACACTCTACTAACCCTAATACACAGAGGGGCTGAGGACACTCTACTAACACTAATACACAGAGGAGTTGAGGACACTCTACTAACCCTAATACACAGAGGGGCTGAGGACACTCTACTAACCCTAATACACAGAGCCTGTTAGGGGCTGAGGACACCCTACTAACCCTAATACACAGAGGAGCTGAGGACACTCTACTAACCCTAATACACAGAGGGGCTGAGGACACTCTACTAACCCTAATACACAGAGCCTGTTAGGGGCTGAGGACACTCTACTAACCCTAATACACAGAGGGGCTGAGGACACTCTACTAACCCTAATACACAGAGGGGCTGAGGACACTCTACTAACCCTAATACACAGAGCCTGTTAGGGGCTGAGGACACTCTACTAACCCTAATACACAGAGCCTGTTAGGAGCTGAGGACACTCTACTAACCCTAATACACAGAAGGGCTGAGGACACTCTACTAACCCTAATACACAGAGGGGCTGAGGACACTCTACTAACCCTAATACACAGAGGGGCTGAGGACACTCTACTAACCCTAATACACAGAGGGGCTGAGGACACTCTACTAACCCTAATACACAGAGCCTGTTAGGGGCTGAGGACACTCTACTAACCCTAATACACAGAGGGGCTGAGGACACTCTACTAACCCTAATACACAGAGGGGCTGAGGACACTCTACTAACCCTAATACACAGAGCCTGTTAGGAGCTGAGGACACTCTACTTACCCAAATACACAGAGCCTGTTAGGGGCTGAGGACAACATACTAACCCTAATACACAGAGGGGCTGAGGACACTCTACAAACCCTAATACACAGAGGGGCTGAGGACACTCTACTAACCCTAATACACAGAGGGGCTGAGGACACTCTACTAACCCTAATACACAGAGCCTGTTAGGAGCTGAGGACACTCTACTAACCCTAATAAACAGAGGGGCTGAGGACACTCTACTAACCCTAATACACAGAGGGGCTGAGGACACTCTACTAACCCTAATACACAGAGGGGCTGAGGACACTCTACTAACCCTAATGCACAGAGGGGCTGAGGACACTCTACTAACCCTAATACACAGAGGGGCTGAGGACACTCTACTAACCCTAATACGCAGAGGGGCTGAGGACACTCTACTAACCCTAATACACAGAGGGGCTGAGGACACTCTACTAACCCTAATACACAGAGGGGCTGAGGACACTCTACTAACCCTAATACACAGAGGGGCTGAGGACACTCTACTAACCCTAATACACAGAGGGGCTGAGGACACTCTACTAACCCTAATACACAGAGGGGCTGAGGACACTCTACTAACCCTAATACACAGAGGGGCTGAGGACACTCTACTAACCCTAATACACAGAGGGGCTGAGGAACCTCTACTAACCCTAATACACAGAGCCTGTTAGGAGCTGAGGACACTCTACTAACACTAATACACAGAGGGGCTGAGGACACTCTACTAACCCTAATACACAGAGCCTGTTAGGTGCTGAGGACACTCTACTAACCCTAATACACAGAGGGGCTGAGGACACTCTACTAACTCTAATACACAGAGGGGCTGAGGACACTCTACTAACCCTAATACACAGAGGGGCTGAGGACACTCTACTAACCCTAATACACAGAGGGGCTGAGGACACTCTACTAACCCTAATACACAGAGGGGCTGAGGACACTCTACTAACCCTAATACACAGAGCCTGTTAGGAGCTGAGGACACTCTACTAACCCTAATACACAGAGGGGCTGAGGACACTCTACTAACCCTAATACACAGAGGAGCTGAGGACACTCTACTAACCCTAATACACAGAGGGGCTGAGGACACTCTACTAACCCTAATACACAGAGCCTGTTAGGGGCTGAGGACACCCTACTAACCCTAATACACAGAGGAGCTGAGGACACTCTACTAACCCTAATACACAGAGGGGCTGAGGACACTCTACTAACCCTAATACACAGAGCCTGTTAGGGGCTGAGGACACTCTACTAACCCTAATACACAGAGCCTGTTAGGAGCTGAGGACACTCTACTAACCCTAATATACAGAGGGGCTGAGGACACTCTACTAACCCTAATACACAGAGCCTGTTAGGAGCTGAGGACACTCTACTAACCCTAATACACAGAGCCTGTTAGGGGCTGAGGACACTCTACTATCCCTAATACACAGAGGGGCTGAGGACACTCTACTAACCCTAATACACAGAGGGGCTGAGGACACTCTACTAACCCTAATACACAGAGGGGCTGAGGACACTCTACTAACCCTAATACACAGAGCCTGTTAGGAGCTGAGGACACTCTACTAACCCTAATAAACAGAGGGGCTGAGGACACTCTACTAACCCTAATACACAGAGGGGCTGAGGACACTCTACTAACCCTAATAAGCAGAGGGGCTGAGGACACTCTACTAACCCTAATACACAGAGGGGCTGAGGACACTCTACTAACCCTAATACACAGAGGGGCTGAGGACACTCTACTAACCCTAATACACAGAGGGGCTGAGGACACTCTACTAACCCTAATACACAGAGGGGCTGAGGACACTCTACTAACCCTAATACACAGAGGGGCTGAGGACACTCTACTAACCCTAATACACAGAGGGGCTGAGGACACTCTACTAACCCTAATACACAGAGGGGCTGAGGACACTCTACTAACCCTAATACACAGAGGGGCTGAGGACACTCTACTAACCCTAATACACAGAGGGGCTGAGGACACTCTACTAACCCTAATACACAGAGGGGCTGAGGAACCTCTACTAACCCTAATACACAGAGCCTGTTAGGAGCTGAGGACACTCTACTAACCCTAATACACAGAGGGGCTGAGGACACTCTACTAACCCTAATACACAGAGCCTGTTAGGTGCTGAGGACACTCTACTAACCCTAATACACAGAGGGGCTGAGGACACTCTACTAACTCTAATACACAGAGGGGCTGAGGACACTCTACTAACCCTAATACACAGAGGGGCTGAGGACACTCTACTAACCCTAATACACAGAGGGGCTGAGGACACTCTACTAACCCTAATACACAGAGGGGCTGAGGACACTCTACTAACCCTAATACACAGAGCCTGTTAGGAGCTGAGGACACTCTACTAACCCTAATACACAGAGGGGCTGAGGACACTCTACTAACACTAATACACAGAGGAGCTGAGGACACTCTACTAACCCTAATACACAGAGGGGCTGAGGACACTCTACTAACCCTAATACACAGAGCCTGTTAGGGGCTGAGGACACCCTACTAACCCTAATACACAGAGGAGCTGAGGACACTCTACTAACCCTAATACACAGAGTGGCTGAGGACACTCTACTAACCCTAATACACAGAGCCTGTTAGGTGCTGAGGACACTCTACTAACCCTAATACACAGAGCCTGTTAGGAGCTGAGGACACTCTACTAACCCTAATACACAGAGGGGCTGAGGACACTCTACTAACCATAATACACAGAGCCTGTTAGGAGCTGAGGACACTCTACTAACCCTAATACACAGAGCCTGTTAGGGGCTGAGGACACTCTACTAACCCTAATACACAGAGGGGCTGAGGACACTCTACTAACCCTAATACACAGAGGGGCTGAGGACACTCTACTAACCCTAATACACAGAGCCTGTTAGGAGCTGAGGACACTCTACTAACCCTAATAAACAGAGGGGCTGAGGACACTCTACTAACCCTAATACACAGAGGGGCTGAGGACACTCTACTAACCCTAATAAGCAGAGGGGCTGAGGACACTCTACTAACCCTAATACACAGAGGGGCTGAGGACACTCTACTAACCCTAATACACAGAGGGGCTGAGGACACTCTACTAACCCTAATACACAGAGGGGCTGAGGACACTCTACTAACCCTAATACACAGAGGGGCTGAGGACACTCTACTAACCCTAATACACAGAGGGGCTGAGGACACTCTACTAACCCTAATACACAGAGGGGCTGAGGACACTCTACTAACCCTAATACACAGAGGGGCTGAGGACACTCTACTAACCCTAATCCACAGAGGGGCTGAGGAGACTCTACTAACCCTAATACACAGAGGGGCTGAGGACACTCTACTAACCCTAATCCACAGAGGGGCTGAGGACACTCTACTAACCCTAATACACAGAGCCTGTTAGGTGCTGAGGACACTCTACTAACCCTAATACACAGAGGGGCTGAGGACACTCTACTAACCCTAATACACAGAGCCTGTTAGGTGCTGAGGACACTCTACTAACCCTAATACACAGAGGGGCTGAGGACACTCTACTAACTCTAATACACAGAGGGGCTGAGGACACTCTACTAACCCTAATACACAGAGGGGCTGAGGACACTCTACTAACCCTAATACACAGAGGGGCTGAGGACACTCTACTAACCCTAATACACAGAGGGGCTGAGGACACTCTACTAACCCTAATACACAGAGCCTGTTAGGAGCTGAGGACACTCTACTAACCCTAATACACAGAGGGGCTGAGGACACCCTACTAACCCTAATACACAGAGGAGCTGAGGACACTCTACTAACCCTAATACACAGTGGGGCTGAGGACACTCTACTAACCCTAATACACAGAGCCTGTTAGGGGCTGAGGACACTCTACTAACCCTAATACACAGAGCCTGTTAGGAGCTGAGAACACTCTACTAACCCTAATACACAGAGGGGCTGAGGACACTCTACTAACCCTAATACACAGAGCCTGTTAGGAGCTGAGGACACTCTACTGACCCTAATACACAGAGGGGCTGAGGACACTCTACTAACCCTAATCCACAGAGGGGCTGAGGACACTCTACTAACCCTAATACACAGAGGGGCTGAGGACACTCTACTAACCCTAATACACAGAGCCTGTTAGGGGCTGAGGACACTCTACTAACCCTAACACACAGAGCCTGTTAGGGGCTGAGGACACTCTACTAACCCTAATACACAGAGGGGCTGAGGACACTCTACTAACCCTAATACACAGAGCCTGTTAGGAGCTGAGGACACTTTACTAACCCTAATACACAGAGGGGCTGAGGACACTCTACTAACCCTAATACACAGAGCCAGTTAGGGGCTGAGGACACTCTACTAACCATAATACACAGAGCCTGTTAGGAGCTGAGGACACTCTACTAACCCTAATACACAGAGGGGCTGAGGACACTCTACTAACCCTAATATACAGAGGGGCTGAGGACACTCTACTAACCGTAATACACAGAGGGGCTGAGGACACTCTACTAACCCTAATACACAGAGGGGCTGAGGACACTCTACTAACCCTAATACACAGAGCCTGTTAGGAGCTGAGGACACTCTACTAACCCTAATACACAGAGGGGCTGAGGACACTCTACTAACCCTAATACACAGAGGGGCTGAGGACACTCTACTAACCCTAATACACAGAGGGGCTGAGGACACTCTACTAACCCTAATACACAGAGCCTGTTAGTAGCTGAGGACACTCTACTAACCCTAATACACAGAGCCTGTTAGGGGCTGAGGACACTCTACTAACCCTAATACACAGAGGGGCTGAGGACACTCTACTAACCCTAATACACAGAGGGGCTGAGGACACTCTACTAACGCTAATACACAGAGGGGCTGAGGACACTCTACTAACCCTAATACATAGAGGGGCTGAGGACACTCTACTAACACTAATACACAGAGGGGCTGAGGACACTCTACTAACCCTAATACACAGAGGGGCTGAGGACACTCTACTAACCCTAATACACAGAGCCTGTTAGGGACAGAGGACACTCTACTAACCCTAATACACAGAGGGGCTGAGGACACTCTAACAACCCTAATACACAGAGGGGCTGAGGACACTCTACTAACCCTAATACACAGAGGGGCTGAGGACACTCTACTAACCCTAATACACAGAGGGGCTGAGGACACTCTACTAACCCTAATACACAGAGGTGCTGAGGACACTCTACTAACCCTAATACACAGAGCCTGTTAGGAGCTGAGGACACTCTACTAACCCTAATACACAGAGCCTGTTAGGGGCTGAGGACACTCTACTAACCCTAATACACAGAGAGGCTGAGGACACTCTACTAACCCTAATACACAGAGGGGCTGAGGACACTCTACTAACCCTAATACACAGAGCCTGTTAGGAGCTGAGGACACTCTACTAACCCTAATACACAGAGGGGCAGAGGACACTCTACTAACCCTAATACACAGAGGGGCTGAGGACAATCTACTAACCCTAATACACAGAGGGGCTGAGGACACTCTGCTAACCCTAATACACAGAGCCTGTTAGGGGCTGAGGACACTCTACTAACCCTAATACACAGAGGAGCTGAGGACACTCTACTAACCCTAATACACAGAGGAGCTGAGGACACTCTACTAACCCTAATACACAGAGCCTGTTAGGGGCTGAGGACACTCTACTAACCCTAATACACAGACCCTGTTAGGGGCTGAGGACACTCTACTAACCCTAATACACAGAGGGGCTGAGGACACCCTACTAACCCTAATACACAGAGTCTGTTAGGGGCTGAGGACACTCTACTAACCCTAATACACAGAGCCTGTTAGGTGCTGAGGACACTCTACTAACCCTAATACACAGAGGGGCTGAGGACACCCTACTAACCCTAATACACAGAGCCTGTTAGGGGCTGAGGACACTCTACTAACCCTAATACACAGAGCCTGTTAGGGGCTGAGGACACTTTACTAACCCTAATACACAGAGCCTGTTAGGGGCTGAGGACACCCTACTAACCCTAATACACAGAGGGGCTGAGGACACTCTACAAACCCTAATACACAGAGCCTGTTAGGGGCTGAGGACACTCTACTAACCCTAATACACAGAGGGGCTGAGGACACTCTACTAACCCTAATACACAGAGGAGCTGAGGACACTCTACTAACCCTAATACACAGAGCCTGTTAGGGGCTGAGGACACTCTACTAACCCATATACACAGAGGGGCTGAGGACACTCTACTAACCCTAATACACAGAGCCTGTTAGGGGCAGAGGACACTCTACTAACCCTAATACACAGAGCCTGTTAGGGGCCGAGGACACTCTACTAACCCTAATACACAGAGGGGCTGAGGACACTCTGCTAACCCTAATACACAGAGCCTGTTAGGGGCTGAGGACACCCTACTAACCCTAATACACAGAGGGGCTGAGGACACTCTACTAACCTAATACACAGAGGGGCTGAGGACACTCTACTAACCCTAATACACAGAGCCTGTTAGGAGCTGAGGACACTCTACTAACCCTAATACACAGAGCCTGTTAGGGACTGAGGACACCCTACAAACCCTAATACACAGAGGGGCTGAGGACACTCTACTAACCCTAATACACAGAGGTGCTGAGGACACTCTACTAACCCTAATACACAGAGGAGCTGAGGACACCCTACTAACCCTAATACACAGAGCCTGTTAGGGGCTGAGGACACCCTACAAACCCTAATACACAGAGGGGCTGAGGACACCCTACTAACCCTAAAACACAGAGCCTGTTAAGAGCTGAGGACACTCTACTGACCCTAATACACAGAGGGGCTGAGGACACCCTACTAACCCTAATACACAGAGCCTGTTAGCGGCTGAGTTCACTCTACTAACCCTAATACACAGAGCCTGTTAGGAGCTGAGGACACTCTACTAACCCTAATACACAGAGCCTGTTAGGAGCTGAGGACACTCTACTAACCCTAATACACAGAGGGGCTGAGGACACTCTACTAACCCTAATACACAGAGCCTGTTAGGGGCTGAGGACACTCTACTAACCCTAATACACAGAGGGGCTGAGGACACTCTACTAACCCTAATACACAGAGCCTGTTAGGGGCTGAGGACACCCTACTAACCCTAATACACAGAGGGGCTGAGGACACCCTACTAACCCTAATACACAGAGCCTGTTAGGGGCTGAGGACACTCTACTAAACCTAATACACAGAGGAGCTGAGGACACTCTACTAACCCTAATACACAGAGGAGCTGAGGACACTCTACTAACCCTAATACACAGAGCCTGTTAGGGGCTGAGGACACTCTACTAACCCTAATACACAGAGGGGCTGAGGACACTCTACTAACCCTAATACACAGAGGGGCTGAGGACACTCTACTAACGCTAATACACAGAGGGGCTGAGGACACTCTACTAACCCTAATACATAGAGGGGCTGAGGACACTCTACTAACACTAATACACAGAGGGGCTGAGGACACTCTACTAACCCTAATACACAGAGGGGCTGAGGACACTCTACTAACCCTAATACACAGAGCCTGTTAGGGGCTGAGGACACTCTACTAACCCTAATACACAGAGGGGCTGAGGACACTCTAATAACCCTAATACACAGAGGGGCTGAGGACACTCTACTAACCCTAATACACAGAGGGGCTGAGGACACTCTACTAACCCTAATACACAGAGGGGCTGAGGACACTCTACTAACCCTAATACACAGAGGTGCTGAGGACACTCTACTAACCCTAATACACAGAGCCTGTTAGGAGCTGAGGACACTCTACTAACCCTAATACACAGAGCCTGTTAGGGGCTGAGGACACTCTACTAACCCTAATACACAGAGAGGCTGAGGACACTCTACTAACCCTAATACACAGAGGGGCTGAGGACACTCTACTAACCCTAATACACAGAGCCTGTTAGGAGCTGAGGACACTCTACTAACCCTAATACACAGAGGGGCTGAGGACACTCTACTAACCCTAATACACAGAGGGGCTGAGGACAATCTACTAACCCTAATACACAGAGGGGCTGAGGACACTCTGCTAACCCTAATACACAGAGCCTGTTAGGGGCTGAGGACACTCTACTAACCCTAATACACAGAGGAGCTGAGGACACTCTACTAACCCTAATACACAGAGGAGCTGAGGACACTCTACTAACCCTAATACACAGAGCCTGTTAGGGGCTGAGGACACTCTACTAACCCTAATACACAGACCCTGTTAGGGGCTGAGGACACTCTACTAACCCTAATACACAGAGGGGCTGAGGACACCCTACTAACCCTAATACACAGAGTATGTTAGGGGCTGAGGACACTCTACTAACCCTAATACACAGAGCCTGTTAGGTGCTGAGGACACTCTACTAACCCTAATACACAGAGGGGCTGAGGACACCCTACTAACCCTAATACACAGAGCCTGTTAGGGGCTGAGGACACTCTACTAACCCTAATACACAGAGCCTGTTAGGGGCTGAGGACACTTTACTAACCCTAATACACAGAGCCTGTTAGGGGCTGAGGACACCCTACTAACCCTAATACACAGAGGGGCTGAGGACACTCTACAAACCCTAATACACAGAGCCTGTTAGGGGCTGAGGACACTCTACTAACCCTAATACACAGAGGGGCTGAGGACACTCTACTAACCCTAATACACAGAGGAGCTGAGGACACTCTACTAACCCTAATACACAGAGCCTGTTAGGGGCTGAGGACACTCTACTAACCCATATACACAGAGGGGCTTAGGACACTCTACTAACCCTAATACACAGAGCCTGTTAGGGGCAGAGGACACTCTACTAACCCTAATACACAGAGCCTGTTAGGGGCCGAGGACACTCTACTAACCCTAATACACAGAGGGGCTGAGGACACTCTGCTAACCCTAATACACAGAGCCTGTTAGGGGCTGAGGACACCCTACTAACCCTAATACACAGAGGGGCTGAGGACACTCTACTAACCTAATACACAGAGGGGCTGAGGACACTCTACTAACCCTAATACACAGAGCCTGTTAGGAGCTGAGGACACTCTACTAACCCTAATACACAGAGCCTGTTAGGGACTGAGGACACCCTACAAACCCTAATACACAGAGGGGCTGAGGACACTCTACTAACCCTAATACACAGAGGTGCTGAGGACACTCTACTAACCCTAATACACAGAGGAGCTGAGGACACCCTACTAACCCTAATACACAGAGCCTGTTAGGGGCTGAGGACACCCTACAAACCCTAATACACAGAGGGGCTGAGGACACCCTACTAACCCTAAAACACAGAGCCTGTTAAGAGCTGAGGACACTCTACTGACCCTAATACACAGAGGGGCTGAGGACACCCTACTAACCCTAATACACAGAGCCTGTTAGCGGCTGAGGACACTCTACTAACCCTAATACACAGAGCCTGTTAGGAGCTGAGGACACTCTACTAACCCTAATACACAGAGCCTGTTAGGAGCTGAGGACACTCTACTAACCCTAATACACAGAGGGGCTGAGGACACTCTACTAACCCTAATACACAGAGCCTGTTAGGGGCTGAGGACACTCTACTAACCCTAATACACAGAGAGGCTGAGGACACTCTACTAACCCTAATACACAGAGGGGCTGAGGACACTCTACTAACCCTAATACACAGAGCCTGTTAGGAGCTGAGGACACTCTACTAACCCTAATACACAGAGGGGCTGAGGACACTCTACTAACCCTAATACACAGAGGGGCTGAGGACAATCTACTAACCCTAATACACAGAGGGGCTGAGGACACTCTGCTAACCCTAATACACAGAGCCTGTTAGGGGCTGAGGACACTCTACTAACCCTAATACACAGAGGAGCTGAGGACACTCTACTAACCCTAATACACAGAGGAGCTGAGGACACTCTACTAACCCTAATACACAGAGCCTGTTAGGGGCTGAGGACACTCTACTAACCCTAATACACAGACCCTGTTAGGGGCTGAGGACACTCTACTAACCCTAATACACAGAGGGGCTGAGGACACCCTACTAACCCTAATACACAGAGTCTGTTAGGGGCTGAGGACACTCTACTAACCCTAATACACAGAGCCTGTTAGGTGCTGAGGACACTCTACTAACCCTAATACACAGAGGGGCTGAGGACACCCTACTAACCCTAATACACAGAGCCTGTTAGGGGCTGAGGACACTCTACTAACCCTAATACACAGAGCCTGTTAGGGGCTGAGGACACTTTACTAACCCTAATACACAGAGCCTGTTAGGGGCTGAGGACACCCTACTAACCCTAATACACAGAGGGGCTGAGGACACTCTACAAACCCTAATACACAGAGCCTGTTAGGGGCTGAGGACACTCTACTAACCCTAATACACAGAGGGGCTGAGGACACTCTACTAACCCTAATACACAGAGGAGCTGAGGACACTCTACTAACCCTAATACACAGAGCCTGTTAGGGGCTGAGGACACTCTACTAACCCATATACACAGAGGGGCTGAGGACACTCTACTAACCCTAATACACAGAGCCTGTTAGGGGCAGAGGACACTCTACTAACCCTAATACACAGAGCCTGTTAGGGGCCGAGGACACTCTACTAACCCTAATACACAGAGGGGCTGAGGACACTCTGCTAACCCTAATACACAGAGCCTGTTAGGGGCTGAGGACACCCTACTAACCCTAATACACAGAGGGGCTGAGGACACTCTACTAACCTAATACACAGAGGGGCTGAGGACACTCTACTAACCCTAATACACAGAGCCTGTTAGGAGCTGAGGACACTCTACTAACCCTAATACACAGAGCCTGTTAGGGACTGAGGACACCCTACAAACCCTAATACACAGAGGGGCTGAGGACACTCTACTAACCCTAATACACAGAGGTGCTGAGGACACTCTACTAACCCTAATACACAGAGGAGCTGAGGACACCCTACTAACCCTAATACACAGAGCCTGTTAGGGGCTGAGGACACCCTACAAACCCTAATACACAGAGGGGCTGAGGACACCCTACTAACCCTAAAACACAGAGCCTGTTAAGAGCTGAGGACACTCTACTGACCCTAATACACAGAGGGGCTGAGGACACCCTACTAACCCTAATACACAGAGCCTGTTAGCGGCTGAGGACACTCTACTAACCCTAATACACAGAGCCTGTTAGGAGCTGAGGACACTCTACTAACCCTAATACACAGAGCCTGTTAGGAGCTGAGGACACTCTACTAACCCTAATACACAGAGGGGCTGAGGACACTCTACTAACCCTAATACACAGAGCCTGTTAGGGGCTGAGGACACTCTACTAACCCTAATACACAGAGGGGCTGAGGACACTCTACTAACCCTAATACACAGAGCCTGTTAGGGGCTGAGGACACCCTACTAACCCTAATACACAGAGGGGCTGAGGACACCCTACTAACCCTAATACACAGAGCCTGTTAGGGGCTGAGGACACTCTACTAAACCTAATACACAGAGGAGCTGAGGACACTCTACTAACCCTAATACACAGAGGAGCTGAGGACACTCTACTAACCCTAATACACAGAGCCTGTTCGGGGCTGAGGACACTCTACTAACCCTAATACACAGACCCTGTTAGGGGCTGAGGAAACTCTACTAACCCTAATACACAGAGGGGCTGAGGACACTCTACTAACCCTAATACACAGAGGGGCTGAGGACACCCTACTAACCCTAATACACAGAGCCTGTTAGGGGCTGAGGACACTCTACTAACCCTAATACACAGAGCCTGTTAGGTGCTGAGGACACTCTACTAACCCTAATACACAGAGGGGCTGAGGACACCCTACTAACCCTAATACACAGAGCCTGTTAGGGGCTGAGGACACTCTACTAACCCTAATACACAGAGCCTGTTAGAGGCTGAGGACACTTTACTAACCCTAATACACAGAGCCTGTTAGGGGCTGAGGACACTCTACTAACCCTAATACACAGAGGGGCTGAGGACACTCTACTAACCCTAATACACAGAGCCTGTTAGGGGCTGAGGACACTCTACTAACCCTAATACACAGAGGGGCTGAGGACACTCTACTAACCCTAATACACAGAGCCTGTTAGGGGCTGAGGACACCCTATTAACCCTAATACACAGAGGGGCTGAGGACACCCTACTAACCCTAATACACAGAGCCTGTTAGGGGCTGAGGACACTCTACTAACCCTAATACACAGAGGAGTTGAGGACACTCTACTAACCCTAATACACAGAGGAGCTGAGGACACTCTACTAACCCTAATACACAGAGCCTGTTAGGGGCTGAGGACACTCTACTAACCCTAATACACAGACCCTGTTAGGGGCTGAGGACACTCTACTAACCCTAATACACAGAGCCTGTTAGGGGCTGAGGACACTCTACTAACCCTAATACACAGAGCCTGTTAGGGGCTGAGGACACTTTACTAACCCTAATACACAGAGCCTGTTAGGGGCTGAGGACACCCTACTAACCCTAATACACAGAGGGGCTGAGGACACTCTACAAACCCTAATACACAGAGCCTGTTAGGGGCTGAGGACACTCTACTAACCCTAATACACAGAGGGGCTGAGGACACTCTACTAACCCTAATACACAGAGGGGCTGAGGACACTCTACTAACCCTAATACACAGAGGAGCTGAGGACACTCTACTAACCCTAATACACAGAGCCTGTTAGGGGCTGAGGACACTCTACTAACCCTAATACACAGAGGGGCTGAGGACACTCTACTAACCCTAATACACAGAGCCTGTTAGGGGCCGAGGACACTCTACTAACCCTAATACACAGAGGGGCTGAGGACACTCTGCTAACCCTAATACACAGAGCCTGTTAGGGGCTGAGGACACACTACTAACCCTAATACACAGAGGGGCTGAGGACACTCTACTAACCTAATACACAGAGGGGCTGAGGACACTCTACTAACCCTAATACACAGAGCCTGTTAGGAGCTGAGGACACTCTACTAACCCTAATACACAGAGCCTGTTAGGGACTGAGGACACTCTACTAACCCTAATACACAGAGGGGCTGAGGACACTCTACTAACCCTAATACACAGAGGAGCTGAGGACACCCTACTAACCCTAATACACAGAGCCTGTTAGGGGCTGAGGACACCCTACTAACCCTAATACACAGAGTGGCTGAGGACACCCTACTAACCCTAATACACAGAGCCTGTTAGGAGCTGAGGACACTCTACTGACCCTAATACACAGAGGGGCTGAGGACACCCTACTAACCCTAATACACAGAGCCTGTTAGCGGCTGAGGACACTCTACTAACCCTAATACACAGAGGGGCTGAGGACACTCTACTAACCCTAATACACAGAGGGGCTGAGGACACTCTACTAACCCTAATACACAGAGGTGCTGAGGACACTCTACTAACCCTAATACACAGAGGGGCTGAGGACACTCTACTAACCCTAATACACAGAGGGGCTGAGGACACTCTACTAACCCTAATACACAGAGCCTGTTAGGAGCTGAGGACACTCTACTAACCCTAATACACAGAGGGGCTGAGGACACTCTACTAACCCTAATACACAGAGCCTGTTAGGAGCTGAGGACACTCTACTAACCCTAATACACAGAGGGGCTGAGGACACTCTACTAACCCTAATACACAGAGCCTGTTAGGAGCTGAGGACACTCTACTAACCCTAATACACAGAGCCTGTTAGGAGCTGAGGACACTCTACTAACCCTAATACACAGAGGGGCTGAGGACACTCTACTAACCCTAATACACAGAGCCTGTTAGGTGCTGAGGACACTCTACTAACCCTAATACACAGAGGGGCTTAGGACACTCTACTAACCCTAATACACAGAGCCTGTTAGGGGCTGAGGACACTCTACTAACCCTAATACACAGAGGGGCTGAGGACACCCTACTAACCCTAATACACAGAGCCTGTTAGGGGCTGAGGACACTCTACTAACCCTAATACACAGAGGAGCTGAGCACACTCTACTAACCCTAATACACAGAGGAGCTGAGGACACTCTACTAACCCTAATACACAGAGCCTGTTCGGGGCTGAGGACACTCTACTAACCCTAATACACAGACCCTGTTAGGGGCTGAGGACACTCTACTAACCCTAATACACAGAGGGGCTGAGGACACTCTACTAACCCTAATACACAGAGGGGCTGAGGACACCCTACTAACCCTAATACACAGAGCCTGTTAGGGGCTGAGGACACTCTACTAACCCTAATACACAGAGCCTGTTAGGTGCTGAGGACACTCTACTAACCCTAATACACAGAGGGGCTGAGGACACCCTACTAACCCTAATACACAGAGCCTGTTAGGGGCTGAGGACACTCTACTAACCCTAATACACAGAGCCTGTTAGAGGCTGAGGACACTTTACTAACCCTAATACACAGAGCCTGTTAGGGGCTGAGGACACCCTACTAACCCTAATACACAGAGGGGCTGAGGACACTCTACAAACCCTAATACACAGAGCCTGTTAGGGGCTGAGGACACTCTACTAACCCTAATACACAGAGGGGCTGAGGACACTCTACTAACCCTAATACACAGAGGGGCTGAGGACACTCTACTAACCCTAATACACAGAGGAGCTGAGGACACTCTACTAACCCTAATACACAGAGCCTGTTAGGGGCTGAGGACACTCTACTAACCCTAATACACAGAGGGGCTGAGGACACTCTGCTAACCCTAATACACAGAGCCTGTTAGGGGCTGAGGACACCCTACTAACCCTAATACACAGAGCCTGTTAGGGGCTGAGGACACCCTACTAACCCTAATACACAGAGGGGCTGAGGACACTCTACTAACCCTAATACACAGAGGGGCTGAGGACACTCTACTAACCCTAATACACAGAGGGGCTGAGGACACTCTACTAACCCTAATACACAGAGGGGCTGAGGACACTCTACTAACCCTAATACACAGAGCCTGTTAGGGGCTGAGGACACTCTACTAACCCTAATACACAGAGGGCCTGAGGACACTCTACTAACCCTAATACACAGAGCCTGTTAGGGGCCGAGGACACTCTACTAACCCTAATACACAGAGGGGCTGAGGACACTTTGCTAACCCTAATACACAGAGCCTGTTAGGGGCTGAGGACACCCTACTAACCCTAATACACAGAGCCTGTTAGGGGCTGAGGACACCCTACTAACCCTAATACACAGAGGGGCTGAGGACACTCTACTAACCCTAATACACAGAGGGGCTGAGGACACTCTACTAACCCTAATACACAGAGGGGCTGAGGACACTCTACTAACCCTAATACACAGAGGGGCTGAGGACACTCTACTAACCCTAATACACAGAGCCTGTTAGGGGCTCAGGACACTCTACTAACCCTAATACACAGAGGAGCTGAGGACACTACTAACCCTAATACACAGAGCCTGTTAGGGGCTGAGGACACTCTACTAACCCTAATACACAGAGGGGCTGAGGACACCCTAATACACAGAGACGGAGGACAGGGGCTGGAAAGAGGATAGGGGCTGGACAGAGGAGAGGGGGACAGGGGCTGGACAGAGGGACAGGGGTTAGACAGAGGAGAGGGGGACAGGGCTGAGGACACCCTAATACACAGAGACTGAGGACAGGGGCTGGAAAGAGGATAGGGGCTGGACAGAGGAGAGGGGGACAGGGGCTGGACAGAGGGACAGGGGTTAGACAGAGGAGAGGGGGACAGGGCTGAGGACACCCTAATACACAGAGCCGGAGGACAGGGGCTGGAAAGAGGATAGGGGCTGGACAGAAGGACAGGGGTTGGACAGAGGAGAGGGGGACAGGGCTTAGGACACCCTAATACACAGAGCCTGGGAATACCCACATAATAATTAATACCCATGTACTTTAGCCAGGGAATTGAGACATGGGGACAAGGGCTGGACATGGGAGAGGGAGACAGAGGAGAGGGGGACAGGGTGGAGGGGGACAGGGGTTGGACAGGGGGGAAAGGGAGACAGGGGAGAGGGGGACAGGGGTTGGACAGGGGGAAAGGGAGACAGTAGAGAGGGGGACAGGGTGGAGGGGGACAGGGGTTGGACAGGGTGACAGGGGAGAGGAGGACAGAATGGAGGGACAGGGGGGGGTGACAAATTGTTTGTTACTATTGTCACAGATGTTGTAGCTGTAGGGTCCATATCTAAATCCTTCCTACAGAGACACACACAGAGAAACACACAGAGAAACACACATCAACCACAGAAAACACCATTGATCCTATCGGTTTGTCTGACTCAAAGCGTCCGAATGAACAACAGCATCTATTCATGTCCACGATGAGCTGGGTGGTTGTCCTGGATCATGACATCACGAGGAGGCTGAAGAGTGGCTGGATACTGATCATGGATGAATAGCTATATTAACACGTCCTGGGGTAAGTTTGGTCTACAACACGACGAGCTGCAATCATGTGACAAGCCTACGGTACCGAGGCTGATCTCTCGCGACTGTCTGTGTTCTGGCTTCAGTTGTCCCCAGTCTCCCCTCTACACTGTAGACACGCAATCTACCCATCTACATGTGAGTCATTTAGCAGACGCTCTGATCCAGAGAGACTTACAGGGTTATAACATTTTACTTGACACTCAGCGTCATAACCATGCCATGATATGTCATAACAGCTGGCGGGAACTTGTCATAACCAGACCCCGGATGCACCTCCCACAAAAAAATAAACACAAAAAAAAAAAATCCCCAAAACAAAAATAATCCCAAACTAAAGGGAGGGTGGCCACCGTCACCGACGGTTCTTATGCTACACCCCCCCCCCCACTCCCCAACCTCCTCCTACGGAGGTGGCTCAGGCTCCGGCCTTACTCCCCAACCTAACCTGTCCACCCCCGCTAAATACTTATTAAATATTACCCCTCCCGAAGTCTCTGGGCTATGGCGCATCGCTGAAGACCTCGGGCTGATGTGCGTCGCTGGAGACTTCGAGCTGAAGGGCGACTCTGGGAGCTCCGGACTGGAGTGCGACTCTGGCTGCGCCGATTCCGGACTGTAGGGCGACTCTCTAGGTTCCGGACTGTGGGTCGTCTCTGCTGGCTCCGGACTGTGGGCTGTCTCTGCTGGCTCCGGACTGTGGGCCGTCTCCAGACTGTGGGCTGTCTCTCTACGGGGCACTGTCGCCGGAAGCTCTGGACGGGACACTGTTGCCGGAAGCTCTGGACGGGGACCGCGCACTGAAGGCCTGATGCGTGGGGCTGGCTTAGGAAGCGCCAGCCTAAGGACATGCACCACAGGGCTAGTGCGAGGAGCAGGAACAGGACGAGTTGGACAGGCTGACGCACTGGAGGCCTGGTGCGTGGTGCTGGTAGTGGAGGTACCAGACTGGAGACACGCACCCCAAGGCTAGTGCGGGGAGCGGGAACAGGATACACTGGGCCGTGGAGACGCACTGGCGGTCTCGAGCGCAGGACTGGCACCACCCGTACTGGCTGGGTGCCCGCTTCCCCCCGGCAAATGCGGGACGCTGGCACCGAGCACACCAGCCTGTGAATGCTCGGCCTCGACGCCGTGCGCATCACCCCATAGCACGGGGCCTGACCAGTACCACGCTGCCTCCGGTAAGCACGGGGAGTTGGCTTAGGGCTCAACCCTGGCCTAGCCAAACTACCCGTGTGCCCCCCAAAATAATATTTGGGGGGGCTGCCTCTCGGACTCCCTTAACTCCTCCATAGCCCTGGATATGCTCGTCCTCATTTCCGCCCATGTCCATCCTTCTTCATCGTGCTCCTTACCCCGCTGCTTGGTCCTTTGTTGGTGGGTAGTTCTGTCACGGGTGTCGTATGGATCAGACCAAAACGCAGCGGGAATGTGTATACTCATCTTCTTTTTATTTTGAAGAAGGAGAAACAACTAAATACGTCTACAAAAAATAACAAACCGAAACAGTCCTGTCAGGTGCAACAAACACTAAACAAGGAACAACTACCCACAAAAATCCCACAGAAAAAACACCCCTCTTAAATAGGACCTTCAATTAGAAGCGACTAGGAGCAGCTGCTTCCAATTGAAGGTCAACCCCATTAACTAAACATAGAACTAGACATACTAGATAAATATAGAAATATACTAACATAGAACATAGCCCAACAAACCCCCGAAACACTCTAAACAAACACTCTTCTTAGAACAGAACATAGCCCAACAAACCCCCGAAACACTCTAAACAAACACCCCCTCTTAAAACAGAACATAGCCCAACAAACCCCGAAACACTCTAAACAAACACCCCTCTTAAAACAGAACATAGCCCAACAAACCCCGAAACACTCTAAACAAACACCCCCCTGCCACGTCCTGACCAAACTACACTAACAAATAACCCCTTTTACTGGTCAGGACGTGACAGTGTATGTTCTACAAGTTATTTAAAATATGAAGGAAAAAAAAACATAACTAATAAGAATTCATTAGAACAACAACAAAAAGATTTAATAAGAAACAAACTTTCAAATGAAAGGTAACTTATGTAGGTGTCATAACCAGCCATAAAATAACACAAAATATGTCCCAACAGATGTGTGTTATGACCATATTATGACAAGTTACGCCAGCTGTTATGACACATTATGACACGGTTATGACAAGTTACGCCAGCTGTTATGACACATTATGACACGGTTATGACAAGTTACGCCAGCTGTTATGACACATTATGACACGGTTTTGACCGTGTCATAATGTGTTATGACACTTGCTGTCAAGTAAAATGTTACCTAATACTAATAGTATGTACAAATTTTCCTGAATAAAGTAGATATCAGCAAAGGCAGAACTAGTAAGGGGAAAAAGTAGTGTGAGAGTAGTTAGTTAGTTAGTTAGTTAGTTAGTTAGTTAGTTAGTTAGTTAGTTAGTTAGTTAGTTAGCTAATTAGTTAGCTAATTAGTTAGCTAATTAGTTAGCTAATTAGCTAGTTAGTTCAGGAAAGCTGGGCGTGAGAAGCAGGTGCTGTGGGATTAATTAAAGATACTCTTTAGAGAAGTAGTGATAGTTTTACATGTTTTGGGGAAAACGGGCAGGGACCCTGCTGCCCCCTGTGTAGCAGCTACTGCTATTTCAGACTGTCTGAAGCCATGCACTCTACCCATATCCCTCTCCCTACAAACAAAACCCTGCTGTTTCATACAATCCCTGCTGGGTT
This sequence comes from Salmo salar, assembly GCF_965601325.2. Lineage (NCBI taxonomy): Eukaryota > Metazoa > Chordata > Actinopteri > Salmoniformes > Salmonidae > Salmo > Salmo salar. Next base: position 55,815,970 of record NC_138311.1, on the reverse strand, counting down.
CACTTGTCCACGATCACCCCTCTTCTCTAGAGACATGCAGTCTCCCCGTCTCTCTGCACACTGACACTCCCTGTCCCCTCCCCTCTCTCACTACCTACTCTCCCTTTCTCTCTCACTACCTACTCTCCCTGTCTCTCTCACTACCCACTCTCCCTTTCTCTCTCACTACCTACTCTCCCTGTCTCTCTCACTACCCACTCTCCCTGTCTCTCTCACTACCTACTCTCCCTGTCTCCCTCAATACCCACTCTCCCTGTCTCTCTCACTACCTACTCTCCCTGTCTCTCTCACTACCTACTCTCCCTGTCTCTCTCACTACCCACTCTCCCTGTCTCTCTCACTACCTACTCTCCCTGTCTCTCTCACTACCTACTCTCCCTGTCTCTCTCACTACCTACTCTCCCTGTCTCTCTCACTACCTACTCTCCCTGTCTCCCTCAATACCCACTCTCCCTGTCTCTCTCACAACCTACTCTCCCTTTCTCTCTCACTACCTTCTCTCCCTGTCTCTCTCACTACCTACTCTCCCTGTCTCTCTCACTACCTACCGTAATTTCCGGACTATTAAGCGCACCTGAATATAAGCCGCACCCACTGAATTAAAATATATTTTATTTTAAAATATTATTTTGAACATAAATAAGCTGCACATGTCTATAAGCCGCAGGTGCCTACCGGTACATTGAAACAAATGAACTTTACACAGGCTTTAACGAAACACGGCTTGTAACAAAAATAAATAGGCTTTAACGAAACACGGCTTGTAACAACAACAAACAATTAGCAGTAAGCTTTAGTTGTCTTTTTGCACTGAGTCAATTCCTCACGCTGCTGTTTCCAACGTCTTATCATCGACTCATTAAGACCAAGCTCCCGTGCAGCAGCTCTATTTCCTTTTCCAACAGCCAGATCAATCGCCTTCAACTTGAGAGCTGCATCATATGCATTTCTCCGTGTCTTTGCCATGATGAGGGTGACAAAATGACTACCGTAATCAGAATGATGGGATGTTTGAGAGCGCTCGAGTTAATCTAAACAGTAAACAAAAAAGTTGTTTGACCTTAACCCGTTCGGCAATTTCATTGGTCTAATGAAAGCTTCATGCCGCCCAAAAACTGAGCACGTCACAGAATGTGTTTTTTTGGCAAAAAAAAAATTGAAAGCGGGAAAAATCCATATATTAGCCGCGTCATTGTTTAAGCCGCGAGGTTCAAAGCCTGGGAAAAAAGTTGCGGCTTATACTCCGGAATTTACGGTACTCTCCCTGTCTCTCTCAATACCCACTCTCCCTGTCTCTCTCACTACCTACTCTCCCTGTCTCTCTCACTACCTACTCTCCCTGTCTCTCTCACTACCTACTCTCCCTGTCTCTCTCACGACCTACTCTCCCTGTCTCTCTCACTACCTACTCTCCCTGTCTCTCTCACTACCTACTCTCCCTGTCTCTCTCACGACCTACTCTCCCTGTCTCTCTCACTACCTACTCTCCCTGTCTCTCTCACTACCTACTCTCCCTGTCTCTCTCACTACCCACTCTCCCTGTCTCTCTCACTACCTACTCTCCCTGTCTCTCTCACTACCTACTCTCCCTGTCTCTCTCACTACCTACTCTCCCTGTCTCTCTCACTACCTACTCTCCCTGTCTCTCTCACTACCTACTCTCCCTGTCTCTCTCACTACCTACTCTCCCTGTCTCTCTCACTACCTACTCTCCCTGTCTCTCTCACTACCCAGTATCCCTATATCTCTCACTACCCAGTATCCCCGTCTCTCTGCACACTGACACTCCCTGTCTCCCTGTATCTCTCACTACCCCAGTCTCCCTGTATCTCTCACAACCCCAGTCTCCCTGTATCTCTCACAACCCCAGTCTCCCCGTCTCTCTGCACACTGACACTCCCTGTCTCTCTCACTACCCCAGTCTCCCTGTATCTCTCACAACCCCAGTCTCCCTGTATCTCTCACTACCCCAGTCTCCCTGTATCTCTCACAACCCCAGTCTCCCTGTATCTCTCACAACCCCAGTCTCCCCGTCTCTCTGCACACTGACACTCCCTGTCTCTCTCACTACCCCAGTCTCCCTGTATCTCTCACAACCCCAGTCTCCCCGTCTCTCTGCACACTGACATGTTGCTGCTATTTCAGTCCCTGATTCTTATTCTCTAAGTAAATGCCATCTGCATGCAGAGAATTCACTGCTATGCTATTTCAGAAGCCTATTTTCAGGGGCCATTATTTCCTGTAATGGTTTATTGCTGGAAGAACTTGTTGAGGTCGGCAGATCTTTAAGTGCTGTATAACTGATGGCTCTGAGCCAGCAAGAGAAGGGGGCATCAATCTGACACTAACACCGGTCGCTGGGTAAAACGAGTGCACTATATAGGGACTAGGGAGCCATTTGGGAGATGTAAAACACCCTCTCAGAGAGGAGCAGAGATGTAGTGTTTCATCTCAGATATGGAGAAAGCAGTCAGTCAGTCAGTCAGTCAGTCAGTCAGTCAGTCAGCACTGAGCCCAGGTTGATTTATACACACTTTCTACACACTATATACACACTATACACACACTATATATACACTATATACACACTATATACACACTATATACACACTATATATACACTATATACACACTATATACACACTATATACACACTTTATACACACTATACACACACTATATACACAGTTTGTACACACTATATACACACTATACACACACTATATACACACTATATATACACTATATACACACTATATACACACTATATACACACTTTATACACACTATACACACACTATATATACACTATACACACACTATATATACACTATACACACACTATATATACACTATATACACACTATATACACACTATATACACACTATACACACACTATACACACACTATACACACAATATACACACTATGCACACTATATACACACTATACACACTATATACACACACTATATACACACTATATACACACTATATATACACTATATACAGACTATATACACACTATATACACACCATACACTATATACACACTATACACACACTATACACACACTATATACACACTATATTTACACTATATACACACTATATACACACTTTATACACACTATATACACACTATATCCACACTATATATACACTATATACACACTATATACACACTATATATACACTATATAAACACTATATACACACTATATAAACACTATATACACACTATACACACACTATATACACACTATATTATCACTTTATACACACTATATACACACTTTATACACACTATATACACACTATACACACACTATATAAACACTGCATACACACTGCATACACACTACATACACACTACATAAACATGCCATACACAATATAGACACACTACATACACACTGTAGACACGTAGTGTGTATGCACTACACACATACAAACACACACACGCACAC
>NC_138311.1:55797500-55810000 GCF_965601325.2 Salmo salar | reverse complement strand
CTCAACACTCCTCTTCTCTCCTCATCACTCTTCATCTCTCATCACTCCTCATCTCTCCTCATCTCTCCTCAACACTCCACATCTCTCCTTAACAATCCTCTTCTCTCCTCATCACTCCTCAACACTCTTCATCTCTCCTCATCACTCCTCATCTCTCATCATCTCTCCTCTACACCTCCTCAACACTCCTCAACACTCCTCATCTCTCCTTATTACTCCTCATCTCTCCTCAACACTACTCATCACTCCTCAACACTCATCAAAACTCCTCAACACTCCTCATCTCTCCTTATTACTCCTCATCTCTCCTCAACACTACTCATCACTCCTCAACACTCATCAAAACTCCTCAACACTCCTCAACAACCAACAACAATCCTCATCACTCCTCATCACTCCTCATCTCTTCATCACTCCACATCACTCCTCATCACTCCTCATCTCTCCTCAGTACTCCTTATCTCTCCTCATCTCTCCATCACACCTCATCACTCCTCATCACTCCTCAACACTCCTCATCACTCCTCATCTGTTCATCACTCATCGTCTCTCATCAAAACTCCTCAACACTCCTCAACAACCCTTAACACTCCTCATCACTCCTCAACACTCCTCAACAACCCTCAATAACCTCATCACTCCTCATCACTCCTCATCTCTTCATCACTCCACATCACTCCTCATCTCTCCATCACACCTTATCTCTCCTAATCTCTCCATCACTCCTCATCACTCCTTATCACTCCTCATCTCTCCTCATCACTCCTCATCTCTCCATCACACCTTATCACTCCTTATCTCTCCTCATCACTCCTCATCTCTCCATCACACCTTATAACTCTTAATCTCTCCACATCTCCCCACATCTCTCCTCATCTCTCCTCATCTCTCCTCATCTCTCGTCATCACTCCTCATCACTCCTCAACACTCCTCATCTCTCCTCAACACTCCTCAACACTCCTCTTCTCTACTCATTACTCCACAAAACTCCTCAACACTCCTCGTGACATCACATCTCTCCTCAACACTCCTCTTCTCTCCTCATCACTCTTCATCTCTCATCACTCCTCATCTCTCCTCATCTCTCCTCATCTCTCCTCAACACTCCTCAACACTCCTCATCTCTCCTCATCTCTCCTCATCTCTCCTCATCTCTCCTCAACACTCCACATCTCTCCTCATCTCTCCTCAACACTCATCTTCTCTCCTCATCACTCCTCAACACTCTTCATCTCTCCTCATCACTCCAATTCTCTCCTCATCTCTCCTCAACACTCCTTAACACTCCTCAACACTCCTCATCTCTCCTCATCTCTCCTTATTACTCCTCATCTCTACTCAACACTACTCATCACTCCTCAACACTCATCAAAACTCCTCAACACTCCTCATCTCTCCTTATTACTCCTCATCTCTCCTCAACACTACTCATCACTCCTCAACACTCATCAAAACTCCTCAACACTCCTCAACAACCAACAACAATCCTCATCACTCCTCATCACTCCTCATCTCTTCATCACTCCACATCACTCCTCAGTACTCCTTATCTCTCCTCATCTCTCCATCACACCCCATCACTCCTCATCACTCCTCAACACTCCTCATCACTCCTCATCTGTTCATCACTCATAGTCTCTCATCAAAACTCCTCAACACTCCTCAACAACCCTTAACACTCCTCATCACTCCTCAACACTCCTCAACAACCCTCAATAATCCTCATCACTCCTCATCTCTTCATCACTCCACATCACTCCTCAACACTCCTCAACACTCCTCAACACTTCTCATCACTCCTCAACACTCCTCATCTCTCCTCAGTACTCCTTATCTCTCCTCGTCTCTACTTATCACTCCTCATCTCTCCATCACACCTCATCACTCCTCATCACTCCTCATCACTCCTCAACACTCCTCATCACTCCTCATCTCTACATCACTCCTCAACACTCAACACTCCTCAACACTCTTCATCACTCCATATCTCTCCTCAACGCTCCTCAACAATCCTCACCACTCCTCATCTCTCCTGATCACTCCTCAACATTCCTCAACACTGATCATCACACCACATATCTCCTCTTCACTCCTCAACACTCCTCATTACTCCTCATCACTCCTCAACACTCCTCATCTCTCCTCATCACTCCTCAACACTTCTCATCACTCCTCATCACTCCTCAACACTCCTCAACACTCCTCAACGCTCCTAATCTCTCCTCAACACTCCTCAAAGCTCATCTTCCCTCCTGAACACTCCTCAACACTTTTCATCTGTCCTCATCACTCCTCATCTCTCCTCAACATTCCTCAACACTCCCTCACGTCTCCTCATCACTCCCTCAACACTCCTCATCACTCCTCAACACTCCTCATCACTCCTCAACACTCCTCAACAACCCTCAATAATTCTCATCACTCCTCATCACTCCTCATGTCTTCATCACTCCACATCACTCCTCATCACTCCTTATCACTCCTCATCTCTCCTCATCACTCCTCATCTCTCCATCACACCTTATCACTCCTTATCTCTCCTCATCACTCCTCATCTCTCCATCACACCTTATCACTCTTTATCTCTCCTCATCACTCCTCATCTCTCCATCACTCCTCAACACTCCTCAACACTCCTCAACACTCCTCAACACTCCTCATCTCTCCTCAGTACTCCTTATCTCTCATCGTCTCTACTTATCACTCCTCATCTCTCCATCACCCCTCATCACTCCTCAACACTCCTCAACACTCCTCAACACTCTTCATCTCTCCTCATGACTCTTCATCTCTCCTCATGACTCTTCATCTCTCCTCAACACTCCTCATCTCTCCTCAGTACTCCTTATCTCTCCTCGTCTCTACTTATCACTCCTCATCTCTCCATCACACCTCATCACTCCTCAACACTCCTCAACACTCCTCAACACTCCTCATCACTCCTCATCACTCCTCATCACTCCTCATCTCTCCTCACTCCTCAACACCCCTCATCACTCCTCAACACTCCTCATCACTCCTCAACACTCCTCATCACTCCTCAACACTCCTCAACACTCCTCAACACTTCTCATCACTCCTCAACAATCCTCATCTCTCCTCAGTACTCCTTATCTCTCCTCGTCTCTACTTATCACTCCTCATCTCTCCATCACACCTCATCACTCCTCAACACTCCTCATCTCTCCTCATCACTCCTCAACACTCCTCATCACTCCTCATCACTCCTCATCACTCCTCATCTCTCCTCATCTCTCCTCAACACTCCTCATCACTCCTCATCTCTCCTCATCACTCCTCAACACTCCTCAACACTCCTCAACACTCCTCAAAAATTCTCATCACTCCCCATCACTCGTCATCTCTCCTCATCTCTCCTCATCTCTCCATCACTCCTCATCTCTCCATCACTCCTCATGTCTCCTCATCACTCCCCATCACTCCTCATCTCTCCTCAACACTCCTCATCTCTCCATTACTGCTCATCTCTCCTCTTCTCTCCTCATTACTCCTCATCTCTCCTCATCTCTCCTCATCACTCCTCAACACTCCTCATCCCTCCATATCTCTCCTCAACGCTCCTGAACAATCCACATCACTCCTCATCTCTCCTGATCACTCCTCAACATTCCTCAACCCTGATCATCTCACCACATCTCTCCTCAACATTCCTCATCACTCCTCATCACTCCTCATCTCTCCTCAACACTCCTCAACACTCCTCATCTCTCCTCATCACTCCTCATCTCTCCTCATCACTCCTCATCACTCCTCAACACTCCTCAACACTCCTCAACACTCATAATCTCTCCTCAACACTCCTCAAAACTCATCTTCACACCTGAACACTCCTCAACACTTTTCATCTGTCCTCATCTCTCCTCATCACTCCTCATCTCTCCTCAACATTCCTCAACACTCCTCATCTCTCCTCAACACTCCCTAACACTCCTCATCACTCCTCAACACTCCTCAACACTCCTCATCACTCCCCATCACTCCTCATCTCTCCTCATCTCTCCACATCTCTCCATCACTCCTCATCTCTCCTCATCTCTCCATCACTCCTCATGTCTCCTCATCACTCCCCATCACTCCTCATCTCTCCTCATCTCTCCACATCTCTCCATTACTGCTCATCTCTCCTCATCTCTCCTCAACACTCCCTAACACTCCTCATCACTCCTCATCACTCAACACTCCTCATCACTCCTCAACACTCCTCAACACTCCTCAACACTCCTCTACACTCCTCAAAAATTCTCATCACTCCCCATCACTCCTCATCTCTCCTCATCTCTCCATCACTCCTCATCTCTCCATCACTCCTCATGTCTCCTCATCGCTCCCCATCACTCCTCATCTCTCCTCAACACTCCTCATCTCTCCATTACTGCTCATCTCTCCTCATCTCTCCTCATTACTCCTCATCTCTTCTCATCTCTCCTCATCACTCCTCAACACTCCTCATCACTCCATATCTCTCCTCAACGCTCCTGAACAATCCTCATCACTCCTCATCTCTCCTGATCACTCCTCAACATTCCTCAACCCTGATCATCTCACCACATCTCTCCTCATCACTCCTCAACACTCCTCAACACTCCTCAACACTTCCTCATCACTCCTCAACACTCCTCAACTCTCCTCAGTAATCCTTATCTCTCCTCATCTCTCCTCATCTCTCCTCATCTCTCCTCAACACTCCACATCTCTCCTCATCTCTCCTCAACACTCCTCTTCTCTCCTCATCACTCCTCAACACTCTTCATCTCTCCTCATCACTCCTCATCTCTCCTCATCTCTCCTCACACTCCTCAACACTCCTCAACACTCCTCATCTCTCCTCATCTCTCCTTATTACTCCTCATCTCTATTCAACACTACTCATCACTCCTCAACACTCATCAAAACTCCTCAACACTCCTCATCTCTCCTTATTACTCCTCATCTCTCCTCAACACTACTCATCACTCCTCAACACTCATCAAACTCCTCACACTCCTCAACAACCAACAACAATCCTCATCACTCCTCATCACTCCTCATCTCTTCATCACTCCACATCACTCCTCACACTCCTCATCTCTCCTCAGTACTCCTTATCTCTCCTCATCTCTCCATCACACCTCATTACTCCTCATCACTCCTCAACACTCCTCATCACTCCTCATCTGTTCATCACTCATCGTCTCTCATCAAAACTCCTCAACACTCCTCAACAACCCTTAACACTCCTCATCACTCCTCAACACTCCTCAACAACCCTCAATAACCTCATCACTCCTCATCACTCCTCATCTCTTCATCACTCCACATCACTCCTCATCTCTCCATCACACCTTATCTCTCCTCATCTCTCCATCACTCCTCATCACTCCTTATCACTCCTCATCTCTCCTCATCACTCCTCATCTCTCCATCACACCTTATCACTCCTTATCTCTCCTCATCACTCCTCATCTCTCCATCACACCTTATCACTCTTAATCTCTCCACATCTCTCCACATCTCTCCTCATCTCTCCTCATCTCTCCTCATCTCTCGTCATCTCTCGTCATCACTCCTCATCACTCCTCAACACTCCTCATCTCTCCGCAACACTCCTCAACACTCCTCTTCTCTACTCATTACTCCACAAAACTCCTCAACACTCCTCATGACATCACATCTCTCCTCAACACTCCTCTTCTCTCCTCATCACTCTTCATCTCTCATCACTCCTCATCTCTCCTCATCTCTCCTCATCTCTCCTCAACACTCCTCAACACTCCTCATCTCTCCTCATCTCTCCTCATCTCTCCTCATCGCTCCTCAACACTCCACATCTCTCCTCATCTCTCCTCAACACTCCTCTTCTCTCCTCATCACTCCTCAACACTCTTCATCTCTCCTCATCACTCCTCATCTCTCCTCAACACTCCTCAACACTCCTCATCTCTCCTTATTACTCCTCATCTCTACTCAACACTACTCATCACTCCTCAACACTCATCAAAACTCCTCAACACTCCTCATCTCTCCTTATTACTCCTCATCTCTCCTCAACACTACTCATCACTCCTCAACACTCATCAAAACTCCTCAACACTCCTCAACAACCAACAACAATCCTCATCACTCCTCATCACTCCTCATCTCTTCATCACTCCACATCACTCCTCATCACTCCTCATCTCTCCTCAGTACTCCTTATCTCTCCTCATCTCTCCATCACACCTCATCACTCCTCATCACTACTCAACACTCCTCATCACTCCTCATCTGTTCATCACTCATCGTCTCTCATCAAAACTCCTCAACACTCCTCAACAACCCTTAACACTCCTCATCACTCCTCAACACTCCTCAACAACCCTCAATAATCCTCATCACTCCTCATCACTCCTCATCTCTTCATCACTCCACATCACTCCTCAACACTCCTCAACACTCCTCAACACTTCTCATCACTCCTCAACACTCCTCATCTCTCCTCAGTACTCCTTATCTCTCCTCGTCTCTACTTATCACTCCTCATCTCTCCATCACACCTCATCACTCCTCATCACTCCTCATCACTCCTCAACACTCCTCAACACTCCTCATCACTCCTCATCTCTACATCACTCCTCAACACTCAACACTCCTCAACACTCTTCATCACTCCATATCTCTCCTCAACGCTCCTCAACAATCCTCACCACTCCTCATTTCTCCTGATCACTCCTCAACATTCCTCAACACTGATCATCACACCACATATCTCCTCTTCACTCCTCAACACTCCTCATCACTCCTCATCACTCCTCAACACTCCTCATCTCTCCTCATCTCTCCTCATCACTCCTCAACACTTCTCATCACTCCTCAACACTCCTCATCACTCCTTATCTCTCCACATCTCTCCTCGTCTCTCCTCACTCCTCAACACCCCTCATCACTCCTCAACACTCCTCATCACTCCTCAACACTCCTCATCACTCCTCAACACTCCTCAACACTCCTGAAACACTTCTCATCACTCCTCAACACTCCTCATCTCTCCTCAGTACTCCTTATCTCTCCTTGTCTCTACTTATCACTCCTCATCTCTCCATCACACCTCATCACTCCTCAACACTCCTCAACACTCCTCATCACTCCTCATCACTCCTCATCTCTACATCACTCCTCATCTCTCCTCAACACTCCTCATCACTCCTCAACACTCCTCATCTCTCCTCAACGCTCCTCAACAATCCTCATCACTCCTCATCTCTCCTTATCACTCCTCAACATTCCTCAACACTGATCATCTCACCACATGTCTCCTCATCACTCCTCAACACTCCTCATCACTCCTCATCACTCCTTATCACTCCTCATCACTCCTCATCTCTCCTCATCTCTCCTCAACATTCCTCATCACTCCTCATCACTCCTCAACACTCCTCAACACTCCTCAACACTCCTCAAAAATTCTCATCACTCCCCATCACTCCACATCTCTCCTCATCTCTCCTCATCTCTCCATCACTCCTCATCTCTCCATCACTCCTCATGTCTCCTCATCACTCCCCATCACTCCTCATCTCTCCTCAACACTCCTCATCTCTCCATTACTGCTCATCTCTCCTCTTCTCTCCTCATTACTCCTCATCTCTCCTCATCTCTCCTCATCACTCCTCAACACTCCTCATCACTCCATATCTCTCCTCAACGCTCCTGAACAATCCTCATCACTCCTCATCTCTCCTGATCACTCCTCAACATTCCTCAACCCTGATCATCTCACCACATCTCTCCTCAACATTCCTCATCACTCCTCATCCCTCCTCATCTCTCCTCAACACTCCTCAACACTCCTCAACACTCCTCATCTCTCCTCAACACTCCTCATCTCTCCATCACACCTTATCACTCCTTATCTCTCCTCATCACTCCTCATCTCTCCATCACACCTTATCATTCTTTATCTCTCCTCATCACTCCTCATCTCTCCATCACTCCTCAACACTCCTCAACACTCCTCATCACTCCTCAACACTCCTCATCTCTCCTCAGTACTCCTTATCTCTCCTCGTCTCTACTTATCACTCCTCATCTCTCCATCACCCCTCATCACTCCTCAACACTCCTCATCTCTCCTCGTCACTCTTCATCTCTCCTCATCACTCTTCATCTCTCCTCAACACTCCTCATCTCGCCTCAACACTCCTACACAATCCTCAACACTCCTCAACACTCCTCAACACTTCTCATCACTCCTCAACACTCCTCATCACTCCTCAGTACTCCTTATCTCTCCTCGTCTCTACTTATCACTCCTCATCTCTCCATCACACCTCATCACTCCTCAACACTCCTCAACACTCCTCAACACTCCTCATCACTCCTCATCACTCCTCATCTCTACATCACTCCTCATCTCTCCTCAACACTCCTCAACACTCTTCATCACTCCATATCTCTCCTCAACGCTCCTCAACAATCCTCACCACTCCTCATTTCTCCTGATCACTCCTCAACATTCCTCAACACTGATCATCACACCACATATCTCCTCTTCACTCCTCAACACTCCTCATCACTCCTCATCACTCCTCAACACTCCTCATCTCTCCTCATCTCTCCTCATCACTCCTCAACACTTCTCATCACTCCTCAACACTCCTCATCACTCCTTATCTCTCCACATCTCTCCTCGTCTCTCCTCACTCCTCAACACCCCTCATCACTCCTCAACACTCCTCATCACTCCTCAACACTCCTCATCACTCCTCAACACTCCTCAACACTCCTGAAACACTTCTCATCACTCCTCAACACTCCTCATCTCTCCTCAGTACTCCTTATCTCTCCTCGTCTCTACTTATCACTCCTCATCTCTCCATCACACCTCATCACTCCTCAACACTCCTCAACACTCCTCATCACTCCTCATCACTCCTCATCTCTACATCACTCCTCATCTCTCCTCAACACTCCTCAACACTCCTCATCACTCCATCATCTCTCCTCAACGCTCCTCAACAATCCTCATCACTCCTCATCTCTCCTTATCACTCCTCAACATTCCTCAACACTGATCATCTCACCACATGTCTCCTCATCACTCCTCAACACTCCTCATCACTCCTTATCACTCCTCATCACTCCTCATCTCTCCTCATCTCTCCTCAACATTCCTCATCACTCCTCATCACTCCTCAACACTCCTCAACACTCCTCAACACTCCTCAAAAATTCTCATCACTCCCCATCACTCCACATCTCTCCTCATCTCTCCTCATCTCTCCATCACTCCTCATATCTCCATCACTCCTCATGTCTCCTCATCACTCCCCATCACTCCTCATCTCTCCTCAACACTCCTCATCTCTCCATTACTGCTCATCTCTCCTCTTCTCTCCTCATTACTCCTCATCTCTCCTCATCTCTCCTCATCACTCCTCAACACTCCTCATCACTCCATATCTCTCCTCAACGCTCCTGAACAATCCTCATCACTCCTCATCTCTCCTGATCACTCCTCAACATTCCTCAACCCTGATCATCTCACCACATCTCTCCTCAACATTCCTCATCACTCCTCATCCCTCCTCATCTCTCCTCAACACTCCTCAACACTCCTCAACACTCCTCATCTCTCCTCAACACTCCTCATCTCTCCATCACACCTTATCACTCCTTATCTCTCCTCATCACTCCTCATCTCTCCATCACACCTTATCATTCTTTATCTCTCCTCATCACTCCTCATCTCTCCATCACTCCTCAACACTCCTCAACACTCCTCATCACTCCTCAACACTCCTCATCTCTCCTCAGTACTCCTTATCTCTCCTCGTCTCTACTTATCACTCCTCATCTCTCCATCACCCCTCATCACTCCTCAACACTCCTCATCTCTCCTCGTCACTCTTCATCTCTCTTCATCACTCTTCATCTCTCCTCAACACTCCTCATCTCGCCTCAACACTCCTACACAATCCTCAACACTCCTCAACACTCCTCAACACTTCTCATCACTCCTCAACACTCCTCATCTCTCCTCAGTACTCCTTATCTCTCCTCGTCTCTACTTATCACTCCTCATCTCTCCATCACACCTCATCACTCCTCAACACTCCTCAACACTCCTCAACACTCCTCATCACTCCTCATCACTCCTCATCTCTACATCACTCCTCATCTCTCCTCAACACTCCTCAACACTCTTCATCACTCCATATCTCTCCTCAACGCTCCTCAACAATCCTCATCACTCCTCATCTCTCCTTATCACTCCTCAACATTCCTCAACACTGATCATCTCACCACATCTCTCCTCATCACTCCTCAACACTCCTCATCACTCCTCATCACTCCTCATCACTCCTCATCTCTCCTCATCTCTCCTCAACACTCCTCATCACTCCTCATCTCTCCTCATCACTCCTCATCTCTCCTCAACACTCCTCAACACTCCTCATCACTCCATATCTCTCCTCAACGCTCCTGAACAATCCTCATCACTCCTCATCTCTCCTGATCACTCCTCAACATTCCTCAACCCTGATCATCTCACCACATCTCTCCTCATCACTCCTCAACACTCCTCAACACTCCTCAACACTCCTCAACACTTCTCATCACTCCTCAACACTCCTCAACTCTCCTCAGTAATCCTTATCTCTCCTCGTCGCTACTTGTCACTCCTCATCTCTCCATCACACCTCATCACTCCTCATCTCTCCTCAACACTCCTCAACACTCTTCATCACTCCATATCTCTCCTCAACGCTCCTCAACAATCCTAATCACTCCTCATCTCTCCCTATCACTCCTCAACATTCCTCAACACTGATCATCTCACCACATCTCTCCTCATCACTCCTCAGACACTCCTCATCACTCCTCATCACTCCTCATCACTCCTCATCTCTCCTCATCTCTCCTCATCTCTCCTCATCACTCCTCAACACTCCTCAACACTCCTCAACACTCCTCAACGCTCCTAATCTCTCCTCAACACTCCTCAAAACTCATCTTCCCTCCTGAACACTCCTCAACACTTTTCATCTGTCCTCATCACTCCTCATCACTCCTCATCTCTCTTCAACATTCCTCAACACTCCTCATCTCTCCTCAACACTCCCTAACACTCCCTAACACTCCTCATCACTCATCATCACTCCTCAACACTCCTCAACACTCCTCAACACTCCTCAACACTCCTCAACACTCCTAATCTCTCCTCAACACTCCTCAAAAATTCTCATCACTCCCCATCATTCCTCATCTCTCCTCATCTCTCCATCACTCCTCATCTCTCCTCATCTCTCCATCACTCCTCATGTCTCCTCATCACTCCCCATCACTCCTCATCTCTCCTCATCTCTCCACATCTCTCCATTACTGCTCATCTCTCCTCATCTCTCCTCAACACTCCCTAACACTCCTCATCACTCCGCATCACTCCTCAACAGTCCTCATCACTCATCGTCTCTCAACATCACTCCTCAACACTCCTCAACACTCCTCAAAAATTCTCATCACTCCCCATCACTCCTCATCTCTCCTCATCTCTCCTCATCTCTCCATCACTCCTCATCTCTCCATCACTCCTCATGTCTCCTCATCACTCCCCATCACTCCTCATCTCTCCTCAACACTCCTCATCTCTCCATTACTGCTCATCTCTCCTCTTCTCTCCTCATTACTCCTCATCTCTCCTCATCTCTCCTCATCACTCCTCAACACTCCTCATCACTCCATATCTCTCCTCAACGCTCCTGAACAATCCTCATCACTCCTCATCTCTCCTGATCACTCCTCAACATTCCTCAACCCTGATCATCTCACCACATCTCTCCTCAACACTCCTCAACACTCCTCAACACTCCTCATCTCTCCTCAACACTCCTCAACACTCCTCTACACTCCTCAACACTCATCAAAACTCCTCAAAACTCCTCAAAACTCCTCAAAAATGTTCATCACTCCCCATCACTCCTCATCTCTCCACATTTCTTCATCACTCCTCATGTCTCCTCATCACTCCTCATCTCTCCTCAACACTCCTCATCTCTCAATTACAGTTCATCTCTCCTCATCTCTCCTCATCATTCCTCATCACACCTCAACACTCCTCAACACTCCTCATCACTCCTCATCTCTCCTCAACACTCCTCATCACTACTCATCTCTCCCCAACACTCCTCAACACTCCTCATCACTCCTCAACACTCCTCAACACTCCTCAACGCCCCTAATCACTCCTCAACACTCCTCATCACTCCTCATCACTCCTCATCTCTACATCACTCCTCATCTCTCCTCAACACTCCTCAACACTCTTCATCACTCCATATCTCTCCTCAACGCTCCTCAACAATCCTAATCACTCCTCATCTCTCCTTATCACTCCTCAACATTCCTCAACACTGATCATCTCACCACATCTCTCCTCATCACTCCTCAACACTCCTCATCACTCCTCATCACTCCTCATCTCTCCTCATCTCTCCTCAACACTCCTCAACACTCCTCATCA
>NC_138311.1:55755000-55792500 GCF_965601325.2 Salmo salar | reverse complement strand
CTCAGTTCTTCCCCAGCCCCTCTCCTCCATCTCCCTTCTCTCTCCCCTCCTCTCCTTTCCACAGTGATTATTTTTTAATTGGTCAGGAGCCCTGTGGTTGTTATACTACCCTTTTAGTGTGGGGAGGCACTTCAAAACGCTGAGACGAAAGACTAGGGGTTCTCTCTCTCTCTCTCTCTCTCTCTCTCTCTCTCTCTCTCTCTCTCTCTCTCTCTCTCTCTCTCTCTCTCTCTCTCTCTCTCTCTCTCTCTCTCTCTCTCTCTCTCTCTCTCTCTCTCTCTCTCTCTCTCTCTCTCTCTCTCTCTCTCTCTCTCTCTCTCTCTCTCTCTCTCTCTCTCTCTCTCTCTCTCTCTCTCTCTCTCTCAGGTTGATTTGCCTACTTTACTTAAGGAGATATTTTTTTTTTCTCTCTGTCTGTGATAACTGACTAACGTGTTAACTGGAATAAAAACTTACAGGAAGGGGAGGATGGGATGAGATGACACATACATGTACACACGTACACACACCCACACACACACCCACACACACACACACATACACACACACACACACACACACAATTACAGCGTAGCAACAGCCCTGTACCTTGCTCTTACTCCCAGGAGAAAGGGACAGGGATTAGCAGCCTAGGAGGAAATAACACACACACACACACACACACACACACACACACACACACACACACACACACACACACACACACACACACACACACACACACACACACACACACACACACACACACACACACACACACACACACACACACACACGTTCCATTTATCATGCCTTCCTGTAAAGACACGGTACAGTATGCCGGAGATGATTTGATGGAATGCAGCTCAGCCACTGGCTCTCTCTGTGTCATGGGACCATGGTATTCAGGCATGCATATGGTGAGGCTGAGATAAACAAGCCACTGAGGCCTCATCTCTATTAACAACACAACACAAACACAACACAACCACACACAACCACACGCACACACAACCACACACACACACACACACACACACACACACACACACACACACACACACACACACACACACACACACACACACACACACACACACACACACACACACACACACACACACACACACACACACACACACACACACACACACACACACACACACACACACACACACACACACACACACACACACACACATCTCAGCTAGATCAACCAAACAGCAGAGAAATGAACCCAGAACCAGGCTGAAATACCTTCCAGCGCTCTGAATACATCAATATTCTCGGTATCTTGTAGTGTGTAAAGGCTCCAGCTTTTATAGACGCTCTGGGTTATAGAGGTAAAACAACAGTTTGACTCAGGACAGAATGAGTATATCTATGACGGAGAAATACCTCAATGGAGCTCTGAGGATCCTCTTTAGATACAACCGGTTAGTTTGGCACCTCAGAAGAGAGAGAGAGAGAGAGAGAGAGAGCGAGAGAGAGAGAGAGAGAGAGGAGAGAGAGAGAGAGAGAGAGAGAGAGAGAGAAGAGAGAGAGAGAGAGAGAGATGAGAGAGAGAGAGAGAGAGAGAAAAAACATACCACCTCGTTGGACCATTAGGAGAGTTATACAGTGGTCTCTCTCTCTCTCTCTCTCTGAGACAATTGGATTTTTCTTTGGGGAGAAGAAACCCTAGGTCTACCTCGCTCCTCTACCTCAGCCACAAATAGAGGGCAGAGAAGAGGTGAAACATGATTTAGGCTGGAGAGAGGTAGACGTGTGTGGGCGTGAGCAGAAGGAAATTGATGGGGGATAGAGCAGGACTGTACACCTCTTAAAAAGCTTGCACAGGGCTAGCACAGTACACGTTGTTGACAGAAGGGGAATGTAGGAATCTCATGTGTGCTTTCTAGCTAGCTAATTATGTTAAACATCTGTCACAAACAATTAGAAGAAAGGTGCAGTATGTAGAGTAGGGGTGCAGTATGTAGAGTATAGAGGAAAGGTGCAGTATGTAGAGTATAGAGGAAAGGTGAGGTATGTAGAGTATAGAGGAAAGGTGCAGTATGTAGAGTATAGAGGAAAGGTGAGGTATGTAGAGTATAGAGGAAAGGTGCAGTATGTAGAGTATAGAGGAAAGGTGCAGTATGTAGAGTATAGAGGAAAGGTGTAGTATGTGGAGTATAGAGGAAAGGTGAGGTATGTAGAGTATAGAGGAAAGGTGCAGTATGTAGAGTATAGAGGAAAGGTGCAGTATGTGGAGTATAGAGGAAAGGTGAGGTATGTAGAGTATAGAGGAAAGGTGAGGTATGTAGAGTATAGAGGAAAGGTGAGGTATGTAGAGTATAGAGGAAAGGTGCAGTATGTAGAGTAGGGGTGCAGTATGTAGAGTATAGAGGAAAGGTGCAGTATGTAGAGTGTAGAGGAAAGGTGAGGTATGTAGAGTATAGAGGAAAGGTGAAGTATGTAGAGTATAGAGGAAAGGTGAGGTATGTAGAGTATAGAGGAAAGGTGCAGTATGTAGAGTATAGAGGAAAGGTGAGGTATGTAGAGTATAGAGGAAAGGTGAGGTATGTAGAGTATAGAGGAAAGGTGCGGTATGTAGAGTATAGAGGATAGGTGAGGTATGTAGAGTATAGAGGAAGGGTGCAGTATGTAGAGTATAGAGGAAAGGTGCAGTATGTAGAGTATAGATGAAAGGTGCAGTATGTAGAGTATAGAGGAAAGGTGAGGTATGTAGAGTATAGAGGAAGGGTGCAGTATGTAGAGTATAGAGGAAAGGTGAGGTATGTAGAGTATAGAGGAAAGGTGAGGTGTGTAGAGTATAGAAGAAAGGTGAGGTATGTAGAGTATAGAGGAAAGGTGCACTATGTAGAGTATAGAGGAAAGGTGAGGTATGTAGAGTATAGAGGAAAGGTGAGGTATGTAGAGTATAGAGGAAAGGTGAGGTATGTAGAGTATGGAGGAAAGGTGCAGTATGTGGAGTATAGAGGAAAGGTGCAGTATGTAGAGTATAGAGGAAAGGTGCAGTATGTAGAGTATAGAGGAAAGGTGAGGTATGTAGAGTGTATAGGAAAGGTGCAGTATGTAGAGTATAGAGGAAAGGTGCAGTATGTAGAGTATAGAGGAAAGGTGAGGTATATAGAGTATAGAGGAAAGGTGAGGTATGTAGAGTATAGAGGAAAGGTGAGGTATGTAGAGTGTATAGGAAAGGTGCAGTATGTAGAGTATAGAGGAAAGGTGCAGTATGTAGAGTATAGAGGAAAGGTGCAGTATGTAGAGTATAGAGGAAAGGTGCTGTATGTAGAGTATAGAGGAAAGGTGCAGTATGTGGAGTATAGAGGAAAGGTGCGGTATGTAGAGTATAGAGGAAAGGTGAGGTAGGTAGAGTATAGAGGAAAGGTGCAGTATTTAGAGTATAGAGGAAAGGTGAGGTATGTAGAGTATAGAGGAAAGGTGCAGTATGTAGAGTATAGAGGAAAGGTGCAGTATGTAGAGTATAGAGGAAAGGTGCAGTATGTGGAGTATAGAGGAAAGGTGAGGTATGTAGAGTATAGAGGAAAGGTGAGGTATGTAGAGTATAGAGGAAAGGTGAGGTATGTAGAGTATAGAGGAAAGGTGAGGTATGTAGAGTATAGAGGAAAGGTGAGGTATGTAGAGTATAGAGGAAAGGTGCAGTATGTGGAGTATGGAGGAAAGGTGAGGTATGTAGAGTATAGAGGAAAGGTGCAGTATGTAGAGTATAGAGGAAAGGTGCAGTATGTGGAGTATAGAGGAAAGGTGCAGTATGTAGTGTATAGAGGAAAGGTGCAGTATGTGGAGTATAGAGGAAAGGTGAGGTATGTAGAGTATAGAGGAAAGGTGCGGTATGTAGAGTATAGAGGAAAGGTGAGGTATGAAGATTATAGAGGAAAGGTGCAGTATGTAGAGTATAGAGGAAAGGTGCGGTATGTAGAGTATAGAGGAAAGGTGCAGTATGTAGAGTATAGAGGAAAGGTGAGGTATGTAGAGTATAGAGGAAAGGTGCAGTATGTAGAGTATAGAGGAAAGGTGCAGTATGTAGAGTATAGAGGAAAGGTGAGGTATGTAGAGTATAGAGGAAATGTGCAGTATGTAGAGTATAGAGGAAAGGTGAGGTATGTAGAGTATAGAGGAAAGGTGCAGTATGTAGAGTATAGAGGAAAGGTGAGGTATGTAGAGTATAGAGGAAAGGTGAGGTATGTAGAGTATAGAGGAAAGGTGAGGTATGTAGAGTATAGAGGAAAGGTGCGGTATGTAGAGTATAGAGGATAGGTGAGGTATGTAGAGTATAGAGGAAGGGTGCAGTATGTAGAGTATAGAGGAAAGGTGCAGTATGTAGAGTATAGATGAAAGGTGCAGTATGTAGAGTATAGAGGAAAGGTGCAGTATGTAGAGTATAGAGGAAAGGTGAGGTATGTAGAGTATAGAGGAAAGGTGAGGTATGTAGAGTATAGAGGAAAGGTGCAGTATGTAGAGTATAGAGGAAAGGTGAGGTATGTAGAGTATAGAGGAAAGGTGAGGTGTGTAGAGTATAGAGGAAGGGTGCGGTATGTAGAGTATAGAGGAAAGGTGAGGTATGTAGAGTATAGAGGAAAGGTGAGGTGTGTAGAGTATAGAGGAAAGGTGAGGTATGTAGAGTATAGAGGAAAGGTGCAGTATGTAGAGTATAGAGGAAAGGTGAGGTATGTAGAGTATAGAGGAAAGGTGCACTATGTAGAGTATAGAGGAAAGGTGCAGTATGTGGAGTATAGAGGAAAGGTGAGGTATGTAGAGTATAGAGGAAAGGTGAGGTATGTAGAGTATAGAGGAAAGGTGCAGTATTTAAACCTCTTGCATCTAGAAGTTCCGCTAGCGGAACGCCTTGCCAAATATCCAACGGAAGAACGTGGCGCGAAATATAAATACCTCAAAAATGCAATAATTTCTATTTTTCAACCATACGACTATTTTACACCATTTTAAAGAAAAAGACTCGTTAATCCAACCACATTGTCTGATTTCAAAAAGGCTTTACAGCGAAAGCAAAACATGAGTTTATGTTAGGAGAGTACATAGACACAAATAATCACACAGCCATTTTCAAAGCAAGGGTATATGTCACATAAACCCAAACCACAGCTAAATGCAGCACTAATCTTTGATGATCTTCATCTGATGACACTCCTAGGACATTATGTTATACAATACATGCATGTTTTGTTCAATCAAGTTCATATTTATATCAAAAACCAGCTTTTTACATTAGCATGTGATGTTCAGAACTATCATTCCCACCCAAAACTTCCGGTGAATTTACTAAATTAGTCATCATAAACGTTGACAGAATACAGAACAATTATTTTAAGAATTATAGATACAGAACTCCTTTATGCAATCGCGGTGTCAGATTTTAAAATAGCTTTTCGGCGAAAGCACATTTTGCAATATTCTGAGTACATAGCTCAGCTATCACAGGCTAACTATTCAGACACCCGCCAACTTCGGGGCTCACTAAACAGGATTGGAAAAATTGGATTACCTTTGCTGTTCTTCGTCAGAATGCACTCCCAGGACTGCTACTTCCACAACAAATGTTGTTTTTGTTCCAAATAATCCATAGTTATGTTCAAATACCCCTCGTTATGTTCGTGCGTTCAGGTCACTATCCAGACCAAAAAAATCTAAATGTTCCATTACCGTACTTAGAAGCATGTCAAACGCTGTTTAAAATCAATTTTTATGCTATTTTTCTCGCAAAATAACGATAATATTCCAACCGGACAATATTGTATTCATTCAAAGAGGAAAATAAAAATGACGTGATCTCGTGAACGTGCATCTCCAATCTCTTTGTCACCAGGCAGTCCACTGACAAACTGTGTTCCTGTTATCTGCCCAGAGACAGGAGACGCGTCAATCCGGTTTCTGACGGCTTTAGAGAGCCAATGGAAGCCTTAGAAAGTGTCACGTTACAGCTCAGATACTGTAGTTTCGATAGAGAAGCAACAGAAGGACTTCAAATTCGCAGACAGGCCACTTCCTGCTTGGAATCTTCTCAGGTTTTTGCCTGCCATATGAGTTCTGTTATACTCACAGACACCATTCAAACAGTTTTAGAAACTTTAGAGTGTCTTCTATCCAAATCTGCTAATAATATGCATATTCTCGTTTCTGGGCAAGAGTAGTAACCAGATTAACTTCTCTAGGGCCGGCGGGATGAAATCGTCCCACGTACGTAACAGCCAGTGGAATCCTGTGGCGCGTTATTCAAATACCTTAGAAATGCTATTACTTCAATTTCTCAAACATATGACTATTTTTTACCATTTTAAAGACAAGACTCTCGTTAATCTAACCACACTGTCCGATTTCAAAAAGGCTTTACAACGAAAGCAAAACATTAGATTATGTCAGCAGAGTACCCAGCCAGAAATAATCAGACACCCATTTTTCAAGCTAGCATATAATGTCACAAAAACCCAGAAGACAGCTAAATGCAGCACTAACCTTTGATGATCTTCATCAGATGACACACCTAGGACATTATGTTATACAATACATGCATGTTTTGTTCAATCAAGTTCATATTTATATCAAAAACCAGCTTTTTACATTAGCATGTGACGTTCAGAACTAGCATACCCCCCACAAACTTCCGGTGAATTTACTAAATTACTCACGATAAACGTTCACAAAAAGCATAACAATTATTTTAAGAATTATAGATACAGAACTCCTCTATGCACTCGATATGTCCGATTTTAAAATAGCTTTTCAGTGAAAGCACATTTTGCAATATTCTCAGTAGATAGCCCGGCATCACAGGGCTAGCTATTTAGACACCCAGCAAGTTTAGCACTCACCAAAGTCAGATTTACTATAAGAAAAATGTTATTACCTTTGGTGTTCTTCGTCAGAATGCACTCCCAGGACTTCTACTTCAATAACAAATGTTGGTTTGGTCCCAAATAATCCATAGTTATATCCAAATAGTGGCGTTTTGTTCGTGCGTTCAAGACACTATCCGAAAGGGTAAATAAGGGTTTCGTGACCAAAAAATTCTGCCGCATTTCGTGACAAAAAATGTCTAAATATTCCATTACCGTACTTCGAAGCATGTCAACCGCTGTTTAAAATCAATTTTTATGCCATTTTTCTCATAAAAAAGCGATAATATTCCGACCGGGAATCTGCATTTAGGTAAAGAGACAAAAGAAAATAAAGCATGGGGTCGACTCGGGCACGCGCCTAAGCCCATAGTACTCTGATCGGCCACTTGCCAAAAGCGATAATGTGTTTCAGCCAGAGGCTGCCTCGATATCGTTCAGCTTTTTCCCGGGCTCTGAGAGCCTATGGGAGCCGTAGGAAGTGTCACGTTAGAGCAAAGATCCTCAGTCTTCAATAAAAAGAGCCCAGATGAACAACAACTTGTCAGACAGGCCACTTCCCATATAGAATCCTCTCAGGTTTTTGCCTGCCATATGAGTTCTGTTATACTCACAGACACCGTTCAAACAGTTTTAGAAACTTTAGGGTGTTTTCTATCCAAAGCCAATAATTATATGCATATTCTAGTTACTGGGCAGGAGTAGTAACCAGATTAAATCGGGTACGTTTTTTATCCGGCCGTGAAAATACTGCCCCCTATCCCAGACAGGGTAGAGGAAAGGTGCAGTATGTGGAGAACACTTACCTCAGACAGAGAGACAGGTATACAGGATGGGTTAGACAGTACACACCTGTACAACACTTACCTCAGACAGAGAGACAGGTATACAGGATGGGTTAGACATGGTACAACACCTGTACAACACTTACCTCAGACAGAGAGACAGGTATACAGGATGGGTTAGACAGTAGACACCTGTACAACACTTACCTCAGACAGAGAGACAGGTATACAGGATGGGTTAGACAGTAGACACCTGTACAACACACTAAAACAAACATGCTCAAGTATCAAACCATCCTGTACATGATAGCATTTGTCCAAAGTCAACTGTATCTCCACAACACAAAACCTTCTATTAAAATGTTACATCACTAGTTCAAGTTGGAGTAGAAAGCCCCCCCCCCAACGTAACCCTATCTATATATGAACAGAGACGGCATGGAGCGTAACGGAGACACAGAGGACAACGAGACGTATGGCACCTTATTAAGTGTCCTACTTTTGATCAGTGTCCTATGGCGGGCCTCTGACTCGAAAGTAGTTCACTACTGTACATAGAGAACAGGGTTTGGGACAACATACCAGAGACAGCTAGTTCTACTCTATTCATCCTCAGCCAAGATTCCTCTGAAGCCTCGGCAAAAGAGACACATAGAGTAATGAATGAGGTGGTGTCTTTTTAAGTACACTAGCTAGTCCATTACTGAGCATTCCTAATCTGCCTCTCTGCCTGTCTATAATATCAAAGGTGTAGGGGTATTTCATTTCATATGACTGAGGGATTTTTTGGGGGGGGCCTACAGATTACACAATACTATAGTCAAAAATTTTTTTTTTTTAATCTCATAATGTTTGAGCTGATTAATAATGACTAATCTGCCAGACTGAAGTGTTTTGTAAGGGATCATTGGAGAGAGGAAGCAGGTGCTTTGGATGGTACAAATACACTACTCTCAACAAGACAGAGCAGCCAGAGGGAGTTTTACAACGTGTGGGCATTTCCAAGATAATATAGACATTTTCAAATTGCACCAACATCATCCTGTCGGGTGAGCTGCCTAAACCTTTAAGATGTTTTAGTAAATATCTTCTTGAAGCTTGCGATGAAGCAGAGTAATATTTTCAGCAGCTACCGTGACTTGTTTATAAGTAATCTTTATTGCTAGCCAACGGTTACTATTAAAGCTATATGGAATTATTATAAGAAGGTCACACCAAGGATCATTTTGCTATTTGATTTATGAATTTTAAATTCTTATTTTTTAAATATTTGATGGAGGGGGTGGGGGGGGGAGGGAATGCGGCGTTACTGCTGTTAGCACATAGAAATGCATTGAAAATGGGAAGAGCCGTGCTCTAACAACTGAGCTATACTGAGCTATACTGAGCTATACTTCCATTCATTTTTTTTTTTCAACTGGTACCAGGGGACCTTCAGACGAGTGTTGTGAGGTCTGTGGGCGTCGTAGAGCAAAACAGAGTTAGTGTGTAGCCCATACTGTTCAGACGAATCCCAAGACGCTTGTGTGGGGTCGTAAGAGCACAACGGAGAAGACGATCTCTAGTTTGTAGGCCAAACCGTTCGGACGCAACGGACGATTAAGTGAGAAAAACTATTTTCCGGGATGTCTCATGGTCTGACAAACACCACTCTAGCTCTGTCACCTTTTCACCTCAGATGCGGAAGCGAGACATGGGCGGATGCGGCGGATTTAGACACATCCAATGCAAAACAACAGATCTCAATCTATACATCTCTAGCTTAAACTGACAGATGTTTACGGGGGATGTTTGTCATTATGCTAATTAGATTCCCGCCGGGGAGCGGAAATCGACCTTAGGCGGATAAACGACCTTGTTCCATAATTTTACAGTATTATCTAGTTAGCAAAAATACATGTTAACTTTTGCTAGACAGTGACGCAGGTGGTTGTTTTGGCTCTGTACTACAAATGATGATGCGCCCGGCCGGCCACAAAGGAGTAGCTAGAGCGCGATGGGACAAGGAAATCCCGGCAGGCCAAACCCTCCCATAACCCGGACGACGCTGGGCCAATTGTGTGCCGCCTCATGGGTCTCCCGGTCACGTGCGGCTGTGACACTTGGATCGAAACCCGGGTCTGTAGTGACGCCTCAAGCACTGCGATGCAGTGCCTTAGACCGCTACGCCACTCGGAAGGCACATTTGAGGGTATAAACGTCCATATCGGGTGAACCATTTAGAAATTACAACACTTGTTGTCCATCGTCCCCTCATTTTTAGGGGACCAAAAGTATTGGGACAAATTCACGTATATGTGTATTAAAGTACCTGAAAAAATGTAGTGTTTGGTCCCATATTCCAAGCACGTAGTGATTGCTGTTTGTTTTGGTTGTGTATCAGATTATTTATATACATGAATGGTAAATAATGTATTGTATCATTATGGAGTCATTTTTAAAGTAGATAATAATATAATATGTTTGTAAACACTTCTACATTAATGTGGATTCTACCACGATTATGGATAGTTCCTGAATGAATTGCGAAAAATGATGAGTGAGAAAGTTGCAGATGCAATTACACCCAAGACACGCTAACCTCTCACCATTACAATAACATGGGAGGTTAGCATACCACCAAGACATGCTAACCTCTCACCATTACAATAACATGGGAGGTTAGCATACCACCAAGACATGCTAACCTCTCACCATTACAATAACATGGGAGGTTAGCATTTTATATCATACTCCCAAGACATGCTAACCTCTCACCATTACAATAACAAGGGAGATATTTATATCTCTGTAACTTTCTCACTCATCATTATTCACGATTCAGAAGAATGTGTTGCATCGCGAGGTATCTCCGCGTGAAAATACATGATCCACGTGATTGATAGTTGGTATTCAGCAGTCAGAAAAGTATGCCTTATTTACTATGAAGAACTAATATGAAAAGTAATGTGAATAAATTATGGTTAATAAGTGATAAGCAGTAAATGTGAATTTGTACATAGTCCCCTAAAATGAGGGATCCCGGAATATACTCTCAAATTAAAGCTGAGAGTCTGCACTTTAACCTAGAAATTGTACAATTTCAAAGTGCCGGAGAACAGAGCCAAAAACACCAACATATCTGTCACTGTACCAATACTTTTAGAGGTCATTGTATTGGCTGTATTAGATTCCTAGTTTGAATTTCAATCGATGATTAAACCCTGAAAATGGGACATAGTACATGACAAGGTGGCCCAAAGGAAGCCAGCTGTTCTGAAACCCCACATTGCTCTTTCCAAGAGCTCACTGGACCCTCTAGTGAGGTGACTACACACGTACACACACACACATGTATAAACACACGTATAAACACACGTACACACACACACACACACACACACACACACACACACACACACACACACACACACACACACACACACACACACACACACACACACACACACACCACACACACACACAGACACACACAGACACACACGACACCAGCTTGATATGAGTAACAGTAGTGGTGCACTCTCTCTCATTCCATTCTTTATTTTTCTATGCTGACCGTGGACTACAGGAAACGGAGGGTCAAGCACACCATTCATTCACCCATTCACATCGACGGGGTTGTAGTTGAGCGGGTCGACAGCTTCAAGTTCCTTGGTGTCCACATCACTGAGGATCTATCATGGTCCACACACACACCAACACAGTCATGTGAAGAGGGCACGACAACGCCTCTTCCCTCTCAGGAGGCTGAAAAGATATGTCATGGGCCCTCAGATCCTGAAAAAGTTCTACAGCTGCACCATTGAGAGCGTCTTGACTGGTTGCATCACCGCCTGGTACGGCAACTGCTTGGCATCCGACCGCAAGGCGCTACAGAGGGTAGTGCGAACGGCCCAGTACATCACTGTAACGGCCGTCGTCAGAATTAGACCGAGGTGCAGCGGAGGATGTGTTCATCATTAGAATGTTAATAGACTGAACGAACACAATACAAAAACGAAACAAAAACGACCAGAAACAGTCCTGTCAGGAAAACACACTAACAGAATACAATCACCCACACAACCCAAAGGAAAAACAGGCTACTTATGTGTGACTCCAAATCAGCAACAACGAACTACAGCTGTGCCTGATTGGGAGCCACACACGGCCCAAAAAACAAAGAAATACAAAAAACCTAGAAAATGAACATAGAACGCCCACCCAATGTAACACCCTGGCCTAACTAAAATGAAGAACAAAAAACCCCTCTCTATGGCCAGGGCGTTACAAACACTGGAGCCGAACTCCCTGCCATCCAGGACCTCAAACACCAGGCAAAGACTCCAGTCACCCACGTCACAGTCTGTTCTCTCTGCTGCTTCACAGCAAGCGGTACCGGAGCGCCAAGTCTGGGACCAAGATGCTCCTGAACAGTTTCTATCTCAAAGACATAAGACTGTTGAACAGTTAATCAAAGGGATAACCGGACTTTCCGCTTTTCACCCACTACCTACATGTACAGATTATCTCAATCACTCACCCCAACTACCTCGTACCACAGTACACTGACAAGGTACCGGTAATTCTTGTATATATCCTGTCTGTTTCCTGTCTATGGCCTGTCTGTGCCCTGTATATAGCCTGTCTGTGGCCTGTCTGTGGCCTGTATATAGCCTGTCTGTGGCCTGCATATAGCCTGTCTGTGGCCTGTATATAGCCTGTCTGTGGCCTGTCTGTGGCCTGTATATAGCCTGTCTGTGGCCTGTATATAGCCTGTCTGTGGCCTGTATATAGCATGTCTGTGTCCTGTCTGTGGCCTGTATAGAGCCTGCCTGTGGCCTGTCTGTGGCCTGTATATAGCCTGTCTGTGGCCTGTATATAGCCTGTCTGTGGCGTGCATATAGCCTGTCTGTGTCCTGTATATAGCCTGTCTGTGGCCTGTCTGTGGCCTGCATATAGCCTGTCTGTGGCCTGTCTGTGGCCTGTATATAGCCTGTCTGTGGCCTGTCTGTGACCTGTATATAGCCTGCTTGTGGCGTGTCTGTGGCCTGTATATAGCCTGTCTGTGGCCTGTCTGTGGCATGTATATAGTCTGTCTGTGCCCTGTATATAGCCTGTCTGTGGCCTGTCTGTGGCCTGTATATAGCCTGTCTGTGGCCTGCATATAGCCTGTCTGTGGCCTGTATATAGCCTGTCTGTGGCCTGTCTGTGGCCTGTATATAGCCTGTCTGTGGCCTGTATATAGCCTGTCTGTGGCCTGTATATAGCATGTCTGTGTCCTGTCTGTGGCCTGTATAGAGCCTGCCTGTGGCATGTCTGTGGCCTGTATATAGCCTGTCTGTGGCCTGTATATAGCCTGTCTGTGGCGTGCATATAGCCTGTCTGTGTCCTGTATATAGCCTGTCTGTGGCCTGTCTGTGGCCTGCATATAGCCTGTCTGTGGCCTGTCTGTGGCCTGTATATAGCCTGTCTGTGGCCTGTCTGTGGCCTGTATATAGCCTGCTTGTGGCGTGTCTGTGGCCTGTATATAGCCTGTCTGTGGCCTGTCTGTGGCATGTATATAGTCTGTCTGTGGCCTGTCTGTAGCCTGTCTGTGGCCTGTCTGTGTCCTGTATATAGCCTGTCTGTGGCCTGTCTGTGGCCTGCATATAGCCTGTCTGTGGCCTGTCTGTGGCCTGTATATAGCCTGTCTGTGGCCTGTCTGTGGCCTGTATATAGCCTGCTTGTGGCCTGTCTGTGGCCTGTATATAGCCTGTCTGTGGCCTGTCTGTAGCATGTATATAGTATGTCTTTGGCCTGTCTGTGGCCTGTATATAGCCTGTCTGTGGCCTGTCTGTGGCCTGTATATAGCCTGTCTGTGGCCTGTATATAGCTTGTCTGCAGCCTGTCTGTGGCCTGTATATAGCCTGTCTGTGGCCTGTATATAGCCTGTCTGTGGCCTGTATATAGCCTGTCTGTGGCCTGTCTGTGGCATGTATATAGTCTGTCTGTGGCCTGTCTGTGTCCTGTATATAGCCTGTCTGTGGCCTGTCTGTGGCTACATATAGCCTGTCTGTGGCCTGTCTGTGGCCTGTATATAGCCTGTCTGTGGCCTGTCTGTGGCCTGTATATAGCCTGCTTGTGGCCTGTCTGTGGCCTGTATATAGCCAGCTTGTGGCCTGTCTGTGGCCTGTATATAGCCTGTCTGTGGCCTGTCTGTGGCATGTATATAGTCTGTCTGTGGCCTGTATATAGCTTGTCTGTGGCCTGTCTGTGGCCTGTATATAGCCTGTCTGTGGCCTGTATATAGCCTGTCTGTGGCCTGTCTGTGGCCTGTATATAGTCTGTCTGTGGCCTGTCTGTGGCCTGTATATAGCCTGTCTGTGGCCTGTCTGTGGCCTGTATATAGCCTGTCTGTGGCCTGTATATAGCCTGTCTGTGGCCTGTCTGTGGCCTGTATATAGCCTGTCTGTGGCCTGTATATAGCTTGTCTGTGGCCTGTCTGTGGCCTGTATATAGCCAGTCTCCGGCCTGTCTGTGGCCTGTATATAGCCTGCCTGTGGCCTGTATATAGCCTGTCTGTGGCCTGTCTGTGGCCTGTATATAGCCTGCCTGTGGCCTGTATATAGCCTGCCTGTGGCCTGTATATAGCCTGCCTGTGGCCTGTATATAGCCTGCCTGTGGCCTGTATATAGCCTGTCTGTGGCCTGTCTGTGGCCTGTATATAGCCTGCCTGTGGCCTGCCTGTGGCCTGTATATATCCTGCCTATGGCCTGTATATAGCCTGTCTGTGGCCTGTCTGTGGCCTGTATATAGCCTGTCTGTGGCCTGTATATAGCCTGCCTGTGGCCTGTACATAGCCTGTCTGTGGCCTGTCTGTGGCCTGTATATAGCCTGCCTGTGGCCTGTATAGAGCCTGCCTGTGGCCTGTATATAGCCTGTCTGTGGCCTGTATATAGCCTGTCTGTGGCCTGTATATAGCCTGCCTGTGGCCTGTATATAGCCTGCCTGTGGCCTGTATATAGCCTGCCTGTGGCCTGTATATAGCCTGTCTGTGGCCTGTATATAGCCTGCCTGTGGCCTGTATATAGCCTGTCTGTGGCCTGCCTGTGGCCTGTATATAGCATGCCTGTGGCCTGTATATAGTCTGTCTGTGGCCTGTATATAGCCTGTCTGTGGCCTGTCTGTGGCCTGTATATAGCCTGTCTGTGGCCTGTCTGTGTCCTGTATATAGCCTGTCTGTGGCCTGTCTGTGGCCTACATATAGCCTGTCTGTGGCCTGTCTGTGGCCTGTATATAGCCTGTCTGTGGCCTGTCTGTGGCCTGTATATAGCCTGCTTGTGGCCTGTCTGTGGCCTGTATATAGCCAGCTTGTGGCCTGTCTGTGGCCTGTATATAGCCTGTCTGTGGCCTGTCTGTGGCATGTATATAGTCTGTCTGTGGCCTGTATATAGCTTGTCTGTGGCCTGTCTGTGGCCTGTATATAGCCTGTCTGTGGCCTGTATATAGCCTGTCTGTGGCCTGTATATAGTCTGTCTGTGGCCTGTCTGTGGCCTGTATATAGCCTGTCTTTGGCCTGTCTGTGGCCTGTATATAGCCTGTCTGTGGCCTGTCTGTGGCCTGTATATAGCCTGTCTGTGGCCTGTATATAGCCTGCCTGTGGCCTGCCTGTGGCCTGTATATAGCCTGCCTATGGCCTGTATATAGCCTGTCTGTGGCCTGTCTGTGGCCTGTATATAGCCTGTCTGTGGCCTGTATATAGCCTGCCTGTGGCCTGTACATAGCCTGTCTGTGGCCTGTCTGTGGCCTGTATATAGCCTGCCTGTGGCCTGTATATAGCCTGCCTGTGGCCTGTATATAGCCTGTCTGTGGCCTGTATATAGCCTGTCTGTGGCCTGTATATAGCCTGCCTGTGGCCTGTATATAGCCTGCCTGTGGCCTGTATATAGCCTGCCTGTGGCCTGTATATAGCCTGTCTGTGGCCTGTATATAGCCTGCCTGTGGCCTGTATATAGCCTGTCTGAGGCCTGCCTGTTGCCTGTATATAGCTTGCCTGTGGCCTGTATATAGCCTGTCTGTGGCCTGTATATAGCCTGTCTGTGGCCTGTCTGTGGCCTGTATATAGCCTGTCTGTGGCCTGTCTGTGGCCTGTATATAGCCTGCCTGTGGCCTGTATATAGCCTGTCTGTGGCCTGTATATAGCCTGTCTGTGGCCTGTTTATAGCCTGTCTGTGGCCTGTCTGTGGCCTGTATATAGCCTGCCTGTGGCCTGTATATAGTCTGTCTGTGGCCTGTCTGTGGCCTGTATATAGCCTGTCTGTGGCCTGTCTGTGGCCTGTATATAGCCTCTCTGTGGCCTGTATATAGCCTGCCTGTGGCCTGTATATAGCCTGCCTGTGGCCTGTATATAGCCTGTCTGTGGCCTGTATATAGCCTGTCTGTGGCCTGTCTGTGGCCTGTATATAGCCTGTCTGTGGCCTGTCTGTGGCCTGTATATAGCCTGTCTGTGGCCTGTATATAGCCTGCCTGTGGCCTGTATATAGCCTGTCTGTGGCCTGTCTGTGGCCTGTATATAGCCTGTCTGTGGCCTGTCTGTGGCCTGTATATAGCCTGCCTGTGGCCTGTATATAGCCTGCCTGTGGCCTGTATATAGCCTGCCTGTGGCCTGTATATAGCCTGTCTGTGGCCTGTCTGTGGCCTGTATATAGCCTGCCTGTGGCCTGTATATAGCCTGTCTGTGGCCTGTCTGTGGCCTGTATATAGCCTGTCTGTGGCCTGTCTGTGGCCTGTATATAGCCTGCCTGTGGCCTGTATATAGCCTGTCTGTGGCCTGTCTGTGGCCTGTATATAGCCTGTCTGTGGCCTGTCTGTGGCCTGTATATAGCCTGCCTGTGGCCTGTATATAGCCTGCCTGTGGCCTGTATATAGCCTGCCTGTGGCCTGTATATAGCCTGTCTGTGGCCTGTATATAGCCTGTCTGTGGCCTGTCTGTGGCCTGTATATAGCCTGTCTGTGGCCTGTCTGTGGCCTGTATATAGCCTGCCTGTGGCCTGTATATAGCCTGTCTGTGGCCTGTATATAGCCTGTCTGTGGCCTGTCTGTGGTCTGTCTGTGGCCTGTATATAGCCTGTCTGTGGCCTGTCTGTGGCCTGTATATAGCCTGTCTATGGCCTGTCTGTGGCCTGTATATAGCCTGCCTGTGGCCTGTATATAGCCTGCCTGTGGCCTGTATATAGCCTGTCTGTGGCCTGTATATAGCCTGTCTGTGGCCTGTATATAGCCTGTCTGTGGCCTGTCTGTGGCCTGTATATAGCCTGCCTGTTGCCTGTATATAGCCTGCCTGTGGCCTGTATATAGCCTGCCTGTGGCCTGTATATAGCCTGTCTGTGGCCTGTATATAGCCTGTCTGTGGCCTGTCTGTGGCCTGTATATAGCCTGTCTGTGGCCTGTATATAGCCTGCCTGTGGCCTGTATATAGCCTGTCTGTGGCCTGTATAAAGCCTGTCTGTGGCCTGTCTGTGGCCTGTATATAGCCTGTCTGTGGCCTGTATATAGCCTGTCTGTGGCCTGTCTGTGGCCTGTATATAGCCTGTCTGTGGCCTGTCTGTGGCCTGTATATAGCCTGCCTGTGGCCTGTATATAGCCTGCCTGTGGCCTGTATATAGCCTGTCTGTGGCCTGTCTGTGGCCTGTATATAGCCTGCCTGTGGCCTGTATTTCCCGAAACGGATCCTTTGCCCGGACCTCCACCCTGGACATGGGATCTTATCCCAGAGGCCCGACCCAAAACAACGCGGTCGCCGTAGGAGAGGCCTACTGGTCAGACTCAGAAGGCGAGCACACCATCCACCGCTTCCGAGCATATTACTCGCCAATGTCCAGTCTCTAGACAACAAGGTGGACGAAATTAGGGCACGAGTTGCCTTCACTCGGGATATGTTGTCAGAGTCGGCACAGCCACCCAGTTTCTTTATGCATCGCACCGACAGACACAAACATCTCTCTGGTAAGAAAGGCCGGGGTGTATGCCTTATGATTAACGACTCATGGTGTAATCATAACAACATCTTGAAATTTCCCCTTATTTAACCAGGCAAGTCAGTTAAGAACAAATTCTCATTTTCAATGACGGGCCTAGGAACAGTGGGTTAACTGCCTTGTTCAGGAGCAGAAAGACAGATTTTTACCTTGTCAGCTCAGGGATTCGATCTAGCAACCTTTCGGTTACTAGTCCAACGCTCTAACCAATAGGCTACCTGCCGCCCCCTTTAGATTTGTGTGTATTAGGTAGTTGTTGTGGAATTATTAGATTACTTGTTAGACATTACTGCATTGTCGGAACTAGAAGCACAAGCATTTCGCTACACTCGCATTATTAACATCTGCTAACCATGTGTATGTGACCAATAACATTTTGTTTAATTTGACGTGGCCTGTCTATGGCCTGTCTATGGCCTGTCTATGTCCTGTCTATGGCCTGTCAATGGCCTGTCAATGGCCTGTCTATGGCCTGTCGATGGCCAGTCTATGGCCTGTCTATGGCCTGTATATAGCCTGTTTAGAGCCTGTCTATGGCCTGTATATGGCCTGTCTATGGCCTGTCTATAGCCTGTCTATGGCCTGTCTATAACCTGTATATAGCCTGTATAGAGCATGTCTATGGCCTGTATATGGCCTGTCTATAGCCTGTATATAGCCTGTATAGAGCCTGTATATGGCCTGTCTATGGCCTGTCTATGGCCTGTCTATGGCCTGTCTATGGCCTGTCTATAACCTGTATATAGCCTGTATAGAGCATGTCTATGGCCTGTATATGGCCTGTCTATAGCCTGTATATAGCCTGTATAGAGCCTGTATATGGCCTGTCTATGGCCTGTCTATAGCCTGTCTATGGCCTGTCTATGGCCTGTCTATAACCTGTATATAGCCTGTATAGAGCATGTCTATGGCCT
This sequence comes from Salmo salar, assembly GCF_965601325.2. NCBI lineage: Eukaryota > Metazoa > Chordata > Actinopteri > Salmoniformes > Salmonidae > Salmo > Salmo salar. The sequence goes on along the minus strand of NC_138311.1, from coordinate 55,773,949 downwards.
GTATATGGCCTGTCTATAGCCTGTATATAGCCTGTATAGAGCCTGTATAGAGCCTGTATATGGCCTGTCTATGGCCTGTCTATAGCCTGTCTATGGCCTGTATATAGCCTATATATGACCTTGTTATTGTTATTGCGTTTTTATCTGTTTGCAAATGTTTTCTTACTTTTTAACTGCATTGTTGGGTAAAGGGCTTGTAAGTAAGCATTTCACGGTAAAATATGTACTTGTTGTATTTGGCGCATGTGACGAATAAAAATGTACTTTGTATAAGGCTCTTATGTCCGTGACAGACCTTGTGTTGTGCCGGAAAGGGAGATGGGGAAGTATGACTGGAACTTCCATTTGGTCTCAATTCAATGAAAACATCTATAGGATCATTCATGAGATAGCCGAGAAGAATGTAAAAGAATGGGGAGAGAGGGGAGATGGGAGAGAGGGGAGGGGAGAGAGGGGAGGGGAGAGAGGGGGAGGGGAGAGAGGGGAGGGGAGAGAGGGGAGGGAGAGAGAGGGGGAGGGGATAGAGAGAGAGGGGAGGGATAGAGAGAGAGGGGAGGAGAGAGAGAGGGGAGGGGATAGAGGGGGAGGGGAGAGAGAGGGGGAGGGGAGAGAGGGGAGGGGAGAGAGAGAGAAGGGGGAGGGGAGAGAGAGAGAGGAGGGGATGAGGGGAGAGAGAGAGGGAGGGGATGAGAGAGAGAGGGGATGAGGGGAGAGAGAGGGGAGGGAGAGAGGGGGAGGGGAGAGAGGGGAGGGGATAGAGAGAGAGGGGGAGGGAGAGAGAGAGAGAGAGGGGATGAGGGGGAGAGAGAGGGGAGGGGAGGGGAGAGAGAGAGAGAGAGGGGATGAGGGGGAGAGAGAGGGAGGGGATGAGAGAGAGAGACGGGATGAGGGGAGAGAGAGAGAGGGAGGGGAGGGAGAGGGGGAGGGGGAGAGAGAGAGTGGGGGAGGGGAGAGAGAGAGAGGGGGAGGGGAGAGAGAGGGGATGGGATAGAAAGAGAGGGGGGAGGGGAGAGAGAGAGGGAGGGGAGAAAGGGGGGAGGGGGGAGGGGAGAGAGAGGGGAGGGGATAGAGAGAGAGGGGGAGGGGAGAGAGAGAGGGGGAGGGGAGAGGGAGGGGAGAGAGAGAGGGGGAGAGAGAGGGAGGGGAGGGGATAGAGAGCGGGTGGGAGAGAGAGAGAGGGGAGAGAGAGGGAGAGAGAGTTGGGGGAGAGGGAGAGGGGGGAGAAAGAGAGGGCGGCCGGGAGAGAGAGAGAGGGGGGGTGAGATGGGGGAGAGAGAGAGGGTGGGAGAGAGAGAGACGGGGGAGAGAGAGGGCAGGAGAGAGAGGGGGAGGAGACGGAGAGAGAGAGGGAGAGAAAGAGGGAGAGAGAGAGGGGGAAGGGATAGAGAGAGGGGGGAGAGGGAGAGGGTAGAGAGAGAGGGCGGGAGAGAGAGAGGGGGAAATGGGGAGAGAGAGAGGTGGGAGAGAGAGACAGGGAGAGAGAGGGCAGGAGAGTGAGTGAGGGGGAGATGGGGAGAGAGAGAGAAAAGAATGGAGGGATATAGAGAGGGAGTGGAAAGAAGTAAAACAATGAACACATATGTTAACAAATGAACAACAGAACCACAACTCCCTCTCTCTCCCTCTCTCCCTCCGTCTCTCCCTCTCTCCCTCTGTCTCTCCCTCTCTCCCTCCGTCTCTCTCTCTCTCCCTCTCTCCCTCTCTCCATCCGTCTCTCCCTCTCTCCCTCTGTCTCTCCCTCTCTCTCTCCCTCTCTCTCCCTCTCTCCCTCCGTCTCTCTCTCTCTCCCTCTCTCCCTCTCTCCCTCTCTCTCCCTCCGTCTCTCTCTCTCCCTCTCTCTCCCTCCGTCTCTCCCTCTCTCCCTCTGTCTCTCCCTCTCTCCCTCCGTCTCTCCCTCTCTCCCTCCGTCTCTCCCTCTCTCTCTCTCTCTCCCTCCCTCTCTCTTTCTCCCTCTCTCTCTCCCTCTCTCCCTCTCTCCCTCCGTCTCTCTCTCTCTCCCTCTCTCCCTCCGTCTCTCCTTCTCTCCCTCCCTCTCTCTCCCTCCCTCCCTCTCTCTCCCTCTCTCTCCCTCCCTGCTATGAGTGAGCAGCGGTGCATAATGGGAGAAAACACCAGGAAACAAATTCACTCAGCAGCACATCTGCTCTGAAACAAACAACCACAACATCTACATCTAATACATTGGCTAGACTATTGTTGTGTCGCAAACGGCACCCTATTCCCTAAGTAGTGCACTACTTCAAACCAGGGCTCATACAGCTCTGGTCAAATGTAGTGCACTACATAGGATATATGATGCCATTTGGGATGAATGTATACCAAGAAAAATATGACCAAAAAACTGTATGAAAATAGCACAAGGAAACAAACAGCAGTGAGGAAATGCTTGGGGCAGAATAGATAAAACAATGGACTCAGATAGGGAATAGTTGTCTGATCATCTCCTCCTTGTGTGTGTGTGTGTGTGTGTGTGTGTGTGTGTGTGTGTGTGTGTGTGTGTGTGTGTGTGTGTGTGTGTGTGTGTGTGTGTGTGTGTGTACGTTTGTGCAATAGTTGTAGAATGAAGGTAGAATATAGAACAGAGACAGACCATTCTGTCTTAACACTACTCACTATGTCTACTCACTATGTCTACTCACTACATTATGTCTACTCACTATGTCTACTCACTATGTCTACTCACTACATTATGTCTACATCACTATGTTCCCTACTCACTACATTATGTCTACTCACTATGTCTACTCACTACATTATGTCTACTCACTATGTCTACTCACTACATTATGTCTACTCACTATGTCTACTCACTATGTCTACTCACTATGTCTACTCACTACATTATGTCTACTCACTATGTCTACTCACTATGTCTACTCACTACATTATGTCTACTCACTATGTCTACTCACTATGTCTACTCACTACATTATGTCTACTCACTACATTATGTCTACTCACTATGTCTACTCACTACATTATGTCTACTCACTATGTCTAATCACTATGTCTACTCACTATGTCTACTCACTATGTCTACTCACTACATTATGTCTACTCACTATGTCTACTCACTATGTCTACTCACTACATTATGTCTACTCACTATGTCTACTCACTACATTATGTCTACTCACTATGTCTACTCACTATGTCTACTCACTACATTATGTCTACTCACTATGTCTACTCACTATGTCTACTCACTACATTATGTCTACTCACTATGTCTACTCACTATGTCTACTCACTACATTATGTCTACTCACTATGTCTACTCACTACATTATGTCTACTCACTATGTCTACTCACTACATTATGTCTACTCACTATGTCTACTCACTACATTATGTCTACTCACTATGTCTACTCACTACATTATGTCTACTCACTATGTCTACTCACTACATTATGTCTACTCACTATGTCTACTCACTATGTCTACTCACTATGTCTACTCACTACATTATGTCTACTCACTATGTCTACTCACTATGTCTACTCACTACATTATGTCTACTCACTATGTCTACTCAGTACATTATGTCTACTCACTATGTCTACTCACTACATTATGTCTACTCACTATGTCTACTCACTATGTCTACTCACTACATTATGTCTACTCACTATGTCTACTCACTATGTCTACCCACTATGTCTACTCACTACATTATGTCTACTCACTATGTCTACTCACTATGTCTACTCACTATGTCTACTCACTACATTATGTCTACTCACTATGTCTACTCACTATGTCTACTTACTACATTATGTCTACTCACTATGTCTACTCACTATGTCTACTCACTACATTATGTCTACTCACTATGTCTACTCACTATGTCTACTCACTACATTATGTCTACTCACTACATTATGTCTACTCACTACATTATGTCTACTCACTATGTCTACTCACTACATTATGTCTAATCACTATGTCTACTCACTACATTATGTCTACTCACTATGTCTACTCACTAGATTATTTCTACTCACTATGTCTACTCACTATGTCTACTCACTTTTTCAACATTTTTGAAATCAATGTTTCTTTGCAATGTTTTAATTGACATAAAGCTAGAATGAATAATTCCCTCAGGAGAATGATGTCCTATCTAGATTAGATTCAACTCTTAACAACCTGCAACCTGTAACCTGTAAACTGTAAACTGTAAACTGCAAACTGTAAACTGCATCCTGAAACCTGCAACCTGTAAACTGTTAACTGTAAACTGCATCCTGCAACCTGCAACCTGTAAACTTGCAACCTGTAAACTGCAACCTGTAAACTGTAAACTGCATCCTGAAACCTGCAACCTGTAAACTGTAAACTGTAAACTGCAACCTGTAAACTGTAAACTGTAATCTGTAACATGTAAACTGTAAACTGTAAACTGTAAACTGTAAACTGCAACCTGCAACCTGTAAACGGTAAACTGTAAACTGCAACCTGTAAACTGTAAACTGCAACCTGTAAACTGTAAACTGCAACCTGCAACCTGTAAACTGTAAACTGCATCCTGAAACCTGCAACCTGTAAACTGTAAACTGCATCCTGAAACCTGCAACCTGTAAACTGTAAACTGCATCCTGAAACCTGCAAACTGTAAACTGTAAACTGTAAACTGTATCCTGAAACCTGTAAACTGTAAACTGTAAACTGTAAACTGTATCCTGAAACCTGTAAACTGTAAACTGAAACCTGCAACCTGCAAACTGTAAACTGTAAACTGTATCCTGAAACTTGCAAACCTGAAAGTGACAAAGCTATCAAAGGAGGTCAGACTGATTGTTAGATCAGAAGCCCTTTGGGAACATGGAGAGATGAAGGATGGTGAGTGAACGGAGGTGGGAAAGGTCTCTGATGCGGCACACTTCAGAACAGAGAAAACAGATGCAGGGAAACGCCAACAGAGAGGTGCGTCATTGGTAGAGACATGAGATGACTGAACCCTCCGCTAGTCCAACCAACCAGGTGAGCCACATGTTGTATGAGATTTTAAAAAGCACAGAACAGGAAGAGGCAAGCAGAAACCCCCACATCCACATTGACGAGGCTAGAGCGGAGCAGGTTGAGTCTTTCAACTTCCTCGGTGTCCACATCAATAAGGAATTGTTAACAAGGTCCCCACCCACACAGTTGTGAAGGACATCTACACCAGGCGGCGTCAGACGAAGGCCCCAAAAAAAGGTTTCAAAGACTCCGGCCACCCACAGACTGTTCTCTCTGATATCGCACGGCAAGCGGTACAAGCGACCTAAGTCCTGAACCAACAGGACCCTGACAGCTCCTACCCTCAAAGCGATACGACTGCTAAACAAGACAGCTAAATAGCTTTTCAAATGGCTACCTAGACTACCTGCATTTACCCTTTTTTTAACTAACTCTTGCAATTACTTTATATACACACCCTGGACTCTACCCCCCCACTGGACTCTACCCCCCCACACACCCTGGACTCTACCCCCTCACACACACTGAGCTCCCCCCCCCACTGGACTCTACCCCCCCCTGGACTCTACCCCCCCCACACACCCTGGACTCTACCCCCACACACACCCTGGACTCTACCCCCCCCCCCCCCCCCCCCTCCCACTGGACTCTACCCCCCCACACACCCTGGACTCTACCCCCCCCCCCCCCCCCCACTGGACTCTACCCCCCCACACACCCTGGACTCTACCCCCTCACACACACTGAGCTCTCCCCCCCACTGGACTCTACCCCCCCTGGACTCGACCCCCCCACACACCCTGGACTCTACCCCCCCACACACACTGGACTCTACCCCCCCACACACCCTGGACTCTACCCCCCCACACACCCTGGACTCTACTCCACCCCTCCACCCTGGACTCTACCCCCACACACCCTGGACTCTACCCCCCCACACACCCTGGACTCTACCCCCACACGCCCTGGACTCTACTCCCCCACACACCCTGGACTCTACCCCCCCCACACACTGGACTCCACCCCCCCCCCCCCACACACTGGACTCCACCCCCCCCCCCCCACACACTGGACTCCACCCCCCCCACACACTGGACTCTACCCCCCCACACACTGGACTCTACCCCCCCACACCCTGGACTCCTACCCCCCCACACACTGGACTCCACCCCCCCCACACACTGGACTCCACCCCCCCACACACTGGACTCCACCCCCCCACACACTGGACTCTACCCCCCCCCCCACACACTGGACTCTAACCCCCACACACTGGACTCCACCCCCCCACACACTGGACTCCACCCCCGCACACACTGGACTCCACCCCTCCACACACTGGACTCCACCCCCCCACACACTGGACTCCACCCCCCCCACACACACTGGATTTCACCCCCCCACACACTGGACTCGAGCCACACTTTTACACTCACCACATATTACCACTATTATCTATCCTTTACCCCTACCTACAGTATACTGCTGTTACTGTCTATTATCTATCCTTTACCCCTACCTACAGTATACTGCTGTTACTGTCTATTATCTATCCTTTACCCCTACCTACAGTATACTGCTGTTACTGTCTATTATCTATCCTTTACCCCTACCTACAGTATACTGCTGTTACTGTCTATTATCTATCCTTTACCCCTACCTACAGTATACTGCTGTTACTGTCTATTATCTATCCTTTACACCTACCTACAGTATACTGCTGCTACTGTCTATTATCTATCCTTTACCCCTACCTACAGTATACTGCTGTTACTGTCTATTATCTATCCTTTACCCCTACCTACAGTATACTGCTGTTACTGTCTATAATCTATCCTTTACCCCTACCTACAGTATACTGCTGTTACTGTCTATTATCTATCCTTTACCCCTACCTACAGTATACTGCTGTTACTGTCTATTATCTATCCTTTACCCCTACCTACAGTATACTGCTGTTACTGTCTATTATCTATCCTTTACCCCTACCAACAGTAGACTGCTGTTACTGTCTATTATCTATCCTTTACCCCTACCTACAGTATACTGCTGTTACTGTCTATTATCTATCCTTTACCCCTACCTACAGTATACTGCTGTTACTGTCTATTATCTATCCTTTACCCCTACCTACAGTACACTGCTGTTACTGTCTATTATCTATCCTTTACCCCTACCTACAGTATACTGCTGTTACTGTCTATTATCTATCCTTTACCCCTACCTACAGTAGACTGCTGTTACTGTCTATTATCTATCCTGTTGCCTAGTCACTTTAACCCTACCTCTATGTACAGTACATAGCTACCGCAATTACCTGGAACTCCCTGTATATAATCATGTTATTACCTGGTACTTCCTGTATATAGCCATGTTATTACCTGGTACTCCCTGTATATAGCCATGTTATTACCTGGTACTTCCTGTATATAGCCATGTTATTACCTGGTACTTCCTGTATATAGCCATGTTATTACCTGGTACTTCCTGTATATAACCATGTTATTACCTGGTACTTCCTGTATATAGCCATGTTATTACCTGGTACTTCCTGTATATAACCATGTTATTACCTGGTACTTCCTGTATATAGCCGTGTTATTACCTGGTACTCCCTGTATATAGCCATGTTATTACCTGGTACTTCCTGTATATAGCCATGTTATTACCTGGTACTCCCTGTATATAGCCATGTTATTACCTGGTACTCCCTGTATATAGCCATGTTATTACCTGGTACTCCCTGTATATAACCATGTTATTACCTGGTACTCCCTGTATATAGCCATGTTATTACCTGGTACTCCCTGTATATAGCCATGTTATTACCTGGTACTTCCTGTATATAGCCATGTTATTACCTGGTACTCCCTGTATATAGCCATGTTATTACCTGGTACTTCCTGTATATAGCCATGTTATTACCTGGTACTCCCTGTATATAGCCATGTTATTACCTGGTACTCCCTGTATATAGCCATGTTATTACCTGGTACTCCCTGTATATAGCCATGTTATTACCTGGTACTCCCTGTATATAGCCATGTTATTACCTGGTACTCCCTGTATATAGCCATGTTATTACCTGGTACTCCCTGTATATAGCCATGTTATTACCTGGTACTTCCTGTATATAGCCATGTTATTACCTGGTACTTCCTGTATATAGCCATGTTATTACCTGGTACTCCCTGTATATAGCCATGTTATTACCTGGTACTCCCTGTATATAACCATGTTATTACCTGGTACTTCCTGTATATAGCCATGTTATTACCTGGTACTTCCTGTATATAGCCATGTTATTACCTGGTACTCCCTGTATATAGCCATGTTATTACCTGGTACTCCCTGTATATAGCCATGTTATTACCTGGTACTCCCTGTATATAGCCATGTTATTACCTGGTACTCCCTGTATATAGCCATGTTATTACCTGGTACTCCCTGTATATAACCATGTTATTACCTGGTACTTCCTGTATATAGCCATGTTATTACCTGGTACTCCCTGTATATAGCCATGTTATTACCTGGTACTTCCTGTATATAGCCATGTTATTACCTGGTACTTCCTGTATATAGCCATGTTATTACCTGGTACTCCCTGTATAGAGCCATGTTATTACCTGGTACTCCCTGTATATAGCCATGTTATTACCTGGTACTCCCTGTATATAGCCATGTTATTACCTGGTACTTCCTGTATATAGCCATGTTATTACCTGGTACTCCCTGTATATAGCCATGTTATTACCTGGTACTCCCTGTATATAGCCATGTTATTACCTGGTACTCCCTGTATATAGCCGTGTTACTCCTTGTATATGTTATTGTCTACTTCCTGTACATAGCCATGTTATTGTCTACTTCCTGTACATAGCCATGTTATTGTCTACTTCCTGTACATAGCCATGTTATTGTCTACTTCCTGTACATAGCCATGTTATTGTCTACTTCCTGTACATAGCCATGTTATTGTCTACTTCCTGTACATAGCCATGTTATTGTCTACTTATTGTTATTGGTTATTCACTGTGTATCTGTTCCTTGTGTCATTATTGCAGTGGCTGTAGTTGTTTTTAAATCTTTAACTCTGCATTGTTGGAAAAGGACCCGTATGTAAACATTTCACTGTAAGTCTTTTTACAAAGCTTGTGACAAATAACATTAGATTTGTATATGTGTATCAGCACCTGATTCACCCCCCTTACACTGAACTAAATACACTCTTCATGTTGTTTTGGGGAAACCTGTAGTAATTATATTCCTGTAATTGTCACGTCCTGAACATAGAAAGCTGTTATTTTCTATGGTAGAGTAGGTCAGGGCGTGACAGTTTTTTTTCTTTCTAGTTTAGATTTTCTATGTTGTTTTGTTTTAGTTTTGTATTTCTATGTTGGGTTTTGTTTGGGATGATCTCCAATTAGAGGCAGCTGGTCCTCGTTGTCTCTAATTGGAGATCATACTTAAGTAGGTGTTTTTCCCACCTGGCTTTGTGGGAGATTGTTTTTTGAGTACGTGTATGTTTAACTCTTCGTCACGGTTTGTTGTTTTTGTTCATTCAGTTTATTTTGTATGTATTTGCATAGTTTCACAGTTCAATAAAATATGTGGAACGATAATCACGCTGCACTTTGGTCCGCTTCATCCTACGACAACCGTGACAGTAATATCTTAGTATTTGAGGTTTTATAGCCTATACCTCTATAGCCTTGCACGAATGCCTGAGCAAGCCCTTCTTCACCCTTCTGCATTCACAGCATTATCTCCCATAGCTAAATTACTATATTTATGTCATTGGTCAGAAGCTCTCTCTCTCTCATGCAGCCACCACTCTCTAATTGGTTACATATCAATATAGAAAATAAGAGATTTAGGGTGTCAAGTCTATATAATATATATATATATATATATATATTTAAAATAACAAGTGCGAAATATGCAATACTGTCCTGAGAAGAAATCTATACCTTGAACGAGAAGGAAAATGTAGGAAAAGGGTCCGGTTGCATAAAACATCATAAGAAATGTTTTCCCTTTTAAAAGTTTCCTTAACTTTAAGTCAGTTTCACACAACATCATGAGGCAAATATCCCCCATTCGGTATGGATATCAACATTATCAGCATTCAGTATGGATATCAACATTATCAGCATTCAGTATGGATATCAACGTTATCAGCATTCAGTATGGATATCAACGTTATCAGCATTCAGTATGGATATCAACGTTATCAGCATTCAGTATGGATATCAACGTTATCAGCATTCGGTATGGATATCAACGTTATCAGCATTCAGTATGGATATCAACATTATCAGCATTCGGTATGGATATCAACGTTATCAGCATTCAGTATGGATATCAACGTTATCAACATTCAGTATGGAAATCAACGTTATCAGCATTCGGTATGGATATCAACGTTATCAGCATTCAGTATGGATATCAACATTATCAGCATTCAGTATGGATATCAACGTTATCAGCATTCGGTATGGATATCAACGTTATCAGCATTCAGTATGGATATCAACGTTATCAGCATTCAGTATGGATATCAACGTTATCAACATTCAGTATGGATATCAACGTTATCAACATTCGATATGGATATCAACGTTATCAGCATTCGGTATGAATATCAACGTTATCAGCATTCAGTATGGATATCAACGTTATCAGCATTCGGTATGGATATCAACGTTATCAGCATTCGGTATGGATATCAACGTTATCAGCATTCGGTATGAATATCAACGTTATCAGCATTCGGTATGGATATCAACGTTATCAGCATTCGGTATGGATATCAACGTTATCAGCATTCAGTATGGATATCAATGTTATCAGCATTCAGTATGGATATCAACGTTATCAGCATTCAGTATGGATATCAACGTTATCAGCATTCAGTATGGATATCAACGTTATCAGCATTCGGTATGGATATCAACGTTATCAGCATTTGTTGAGGTGAATGTTGCTTCCCTCTGCCCTGGTTTCAAAAGGAAAACATTCACCAGCTAGCTATGTAGCTAAACAATGGAAGGTCCACAATCCATGGTTAGATAGCTAGCTGGCTAGCAAAACAATGGAAGGTCCACAATCCATGGTTAGATAGCTAGCTATGTAGCTAAACAATGGAAGGTGCACAATCCATGGTTAGATAGCTAGCTGGCTACCAACTCGGTCAGTTAGCTTGACGTGCTAGAAAGTGAGAGATTTTTAAGTGTTTTAATGTGTTAATATATATTAATGTAGAGGGGGGGGGGGTCTGAATCAATGTGTTTCTCCTGTCTTGAATGTATTTGGTATTTGGTATCTCCCAAAATAAACGTGATCTCTTTGACAAGACATTGCATCAGTGAATCAGTTCGTCCCCATGGTAACCAGGGACGCTTTCTGCCATACATGTCTTCAAACTACCATAAAACCCTTCTTAAATTACACCTGTACCTACGGAAATGTCAGAAGGGGCTCTATGCTACACCCTTAAACTATTTCCTTAGGCTTTAATCTATGGATTTCACATGACTGGGCAGGGGACAAGCCATGGGTGGATGTTCTTGCAGTCAGCATGCCAATTGCACACTCCCCCAAAACTTGGACACATCTGTGGCATTTTGTTGTGTGACAAAACTGCACATTTTAGAGTGGCATTTTATTGGCCCCCCAGCACAAGGTGCACCTGTGTAATGATCATCCTGTTTAATCAGCTTCGTGATATGCCACACCTGTCAGGTGGATGGATTATCTTGGCAAAGGAGAAATGCTCACTAACAGGGATGTAAACAAATTTGGGCACAACATTTGAGGGAAAATAAGCTTTTTGTGTGTATGGAACATTTCTGGGATCTTTTATTTCAGCTCATGAAACATGTGACCAACACTTTACATGTTGGGTTTATATTTTTTTGTTCAGTATATTTTACAGAGAACCAATCATGCTGAACATTGTCACAAACTCTTTGTCTCACTAATTGTCTAAATAAGGTATAGACATAGACAAAAACACAATGGACTGTTTCAGCAAGGGTGCAGGAGATGTGTTTTTAAAGTAAGGTGAAAATTGTTGCAAAATCTACAGACTTTCCTTGGCAACTGTTGATATATTTTTCATTCCAAAGCAATGTATCTTTTGAACAAGCATGTTGACACTAAGCTGTGAGTAAAACAGGAATTTGTTCAGAAGACATGAATGCAATAATGAGTCTGTCATTGTGACGGCTGCCTCGGGCCCGCTTTATGGAGAACGAGAGCTTCTCAAAACACATCACCATGTCACTACCTATAACCAAGAAAACAGTGTAGGGAGGGACTCTTCTGCTTTGAAGGTGATAACCATAAAGAGCGAGAGAGCGAGAGAGAATGAGAGAGCGACAACGAGAGAGCGAGAGATGGATAGATAGATGGGGAGAGAGAGAGAGAGAGAGAGAGAGAGAGAGAGAGAGAGAGAGAGAGAGAGAGAGGAGGGGGGGCGTAGGCACGGGTGGGGAACCAGGCCCACCCAATCAGATTGAGCATTCTGGGATAGGATATATATTGATAATAATAATAACAATACATTTTATTTGGCAGACACCTTTCAGGACACTCAAGGACATCTTACATTTAAATATATTTAATGTTGGCCTATGTAAAGAAATGTAATTATGCTTGATTATTTACAAGGAAAAACAATAAAAACAAATTGTAAAAAACAAACAAACTAGGGTCCAGTTTCCTGAATTTCCGCCTGACTGATGTGTCCAAAGTAAACTGCCTGTTACTCAGTCCCAGAAGCCAGGATATGCATATAATTGGTAGCATTCGATAGAAAACACTTTGAAGTTTCTAGAAATGTTAAAATAATGTCTGAGACTATAACACAATTGATATGCCAGGCGAACCAACCTCAACAATTTTATTTTGAGCTCCCAGGCTCTTATAATGGAAAGCTATGGGTTTTATGTAATTCCAGCTCCCAGATTGCAATTCCGATGGCTTCCACTAGATGTCAACAGTCTTTGTTCATTGTTTCATGCTTGTTTCTTCAAAAATGAGCAACATTTTAGAGTTTTTGTACAGACTCCCGGTTCAAAATCAGTCTGTTGGAGTGCGGTGAAGGGGACGCACGCTTACTAATTTTACTTTTCTATTGAACATGCTTCTTTCCGTATTAAATATTATAGATTATTTACATTTTAGGATACCTGAGGATTAAATAGAAATGTAGTTTGACTTGTTTGAACAAAGTTTAGCTGTAGCTTTTTGGACTCCTTTGTCTGCATGTTGAACGAGTGGATTACTGAAATCGATGGCGCCAATTAAACAGACTTTTTGTGATATAAAGAAGGATTTTATCTAACAAAACGACCATTCATGTTGTAGCTGGGACCCTTGGGATTGCAAACAGAGGAAGATTTTCAAAAGTAAGTGATTTATTTAATCGCTATTTGTGATTTTACGAAGCCTGTGCTGGTTGAAAAATATGTTGATGTGGGGCGCTGTCCTCAAACAATCGCATGGTATGCTTTCGCCGTAAAGCCTGTTGTAAATCAGACAACGCAGTTAGATTAACAAGAATTTAAGCTTTTAAATGATATGCTGATATACTTGTATGTTCATGAGTGTTTAATATTACGATTATTTATTTGAATTGCGCGCTCTCCAATTTCACAGGATGTTGTCGACAGGTGTCCCGCTAGCGGGAAGCCTATCCCTAATTAACTTATCCATTTCAAAATAACGTGCGGGTTCTGGCACGTGTCACTCTGCGCTGATACCATGTGCAGTAAACAGTAGCTATCGCTGTGTAGGCTTTGCCAAGTTATTTGATATCACTGATTTCCTAACGAAGGGCCTCTATATTAATCACTGATTTCCCAACGAAGGGCCTCTATATTAATCACTGATTTCCCAACGAAGGGCCTCTATATTAATCACTGATTTCCCAACGAAGGGCCTCTATATTAATCACTGATTTCCCAACGAAGGGCCTCTATATTATTCACTGATTTCCTAACGAAGGGCCTCTATATTAATCACTGATTTCCCAACGAAGAGCCTCTATATTAATCACTGATTTCATCAATCTAATCAAGGGCCTTAAAGACAGTTTCAGTACATTCAGAGACAATTGTAATGGTGATTTCAATAAATTAATTAAGCGCTTACAGATGATTTGATGGTCAAAAATGAAATCCACAACTGGGATGTTAGCAACCAGTTCCCGGAACTGAAAACTGCCAGAAAGGTTTAGAAACTCACATGTTAGATCACACAACTGGCACACAGTTGACAGTGCATGTCAGAGCAAAAACCAAGCCAAGAAGTTGAAGGAATTGACCATAAAGCTCCGAGACAGGATTGTGTCAAGGCCCAGATCTGGTGATGGGTACCAAAACATTTCTGCAGCATTGAAAGTCCCCAAGGACACAGTGGCCTCCATCATTCTTAAAGAAGTTTGGAACCACTAAGACTCTTCCTAGAGCTGGCCACCCGGCCAAACTGATCTCTAGTCTAATGAATGCAAAGTGACACGTCTGGAGGAAACAAGGCCCCGCTCATCACCTGGCCAATACCATCCCTGCGGTGAAGCATGGTGGTGGCAAAATCATGCTGTGGGGATGATTTTCAGCAGCAGGGACTAGGAGACTAGTCAAGATTGAGGGAAAGATGACCAGAGAAAAGTACAGAGAGATCCATGATGAAAACCTGCTCCAGAGCGCTCAGGACCTCAGACTGGGGCGAAGGTTCACCTTCCAACAGGACAACAACCCTAAGCACACAGCCAAGACAACACAGGAGTGGCTTCGGGACAAGTCTCTGAATGTCCTTGAGTGGCCCAGCCAGAGACCGGACTTGAACCCCAAAAAAACATCTCTGGAGAGACCTGAAAATAGCTGTGCAGTGACGCTCCCCATCCAACCTGACAGAGCTTGAGAGGATCTGCAGAGAAGCTTGTAGCATCATACCAAAGAAGACGCGAGGCTGAAATCGCTGTCAAAGGTGTTTCAACAAATAACTGATTTAAAGGGTCTGAATGCAATGTAAATGTAATATTTCAGTATTTTATTTCCCCCAAAAAATTGCCAAAATTTGTTTTTGCTTTGTCATTATGGGTTATTGTGTGTAGATTGATGAGAGGAAAAAAATATTTAATCCATTTTAGAATAAGGCTTTAACATGCCAAAATGAGTAACAAGTCAAGGGGTCTGTATACTTTTCAGAAGGCATTGTAAACTGGTACTTGTTGGTGGGTTTGAACCGGTCCAGAACTTTATTTTTGCTAGTCGGTACAGTGGAAGAGTGGGGGGAAAAAAAATCAAGGGTTCTGTTTAGAACAAAATGATTGGAAAATAATTTGGGTTTACAACCCCTGTTGTAATCTAATACAAACCTGGTCTACAATTGATTAGCCTACATGCCAGTGATTAACACAAGCCTGGCCTTGTTGCACCCCACATCGGACCAATGACGTGCCTTTTGAACTTCAGCATTTTAACATTCTAATAAATACATTTAATAATACATTGGATTGGAGAAGAAAAAAATATATATTATATTCTCATGCATCATACTATTGTCAATTAAATCTCGTCTTTAGGATAACTCCAGATGATATGGCAAAAGATATAAAGAGTAAGCTTACTGATCGTATCAAAAACAGAGGGACATTTTCTCTACCACTAGATTTACATTTACATTTTAGTCATTTATCAACCCACAACCCTGGTGTTGCAAACACCATGCTCTACCAACTGAGCTACAGGGAAGGCCCTGTAGTCTAGTGAAATATCTTGCATGCAGCTCAGCTTCTCGTATTTGTTAGATATTTCTGAGGGGAAACTACATGAAGATTATTCTGCAGTGCGTTTTGAAAGGGAGATGCACGGAACAGGATATACTCAACAAACCTGATGGAAAGATGCAGGAAGAGGGGCTGTGTGGGGGTGGGGCTAGTGCTATGATGGGTCTGGAGGTAAAGGTACAGGCTGTTACACCAGGCCAAACAGCAATAAAAAAATAGTAACCTCCATTAATATGAGAACGTTTACTCTCCTGTTGCAAAAAAAATGGGAGTTTTGACCACAAATTATTACTGTGTAGGTGGCAAAACCGTTGGGAACCTGTTCAATAGTACTCCCACGGCCAATGGATTACCAGGCCACGGGCTAATTGAACCAGTTAAAAGGTACTAAATATATATATGACCCAACATCTAAACCCCCACTCTCTCTCGAACCTTAAATGTGTTTCATATTTAATTCAGATCGCCGATTGTAGCTTTAACGTTCGTTCCTCTGAGATATTTATATCATTATTCCGTTTGATAGAACCACTCTCCTATGATGCATTATTAAAACCAACAGCTGTGGTCATTTTCATAAAAAAAAGAAAAAAAAAGAAGGGGATTACATTTAAAAAAACACTCTTATCTGGTTCAGTGCCGGAGGGTTT
This sequence comes from Salmo salar, assembly GCF_965601325.2. Taxonomy (NCBI): domain Eukaryota; kingdom Metazoa; phylum Chordata; class Actinopteri; order Salmoniformes; family Salmonidae; genus Salmo; species Salmo salar. The sequence continues at coordinate 55,757,537 of NC_138311.1, read as the reverse complement.
GAAATGCTTAATGTGGTTAGCGACCAGGACACAGATTCTTACAGTGTTTTCCTGCACAGGCAGATAGACAGGCAGACAGAAAGGGATATAGACAGGCAGACAGACAGACAGGGAGATAGACAGGCAGACAGATAGACAGGGAGATAGACAGGCAGACAGACAGACAGGGAGATAGACAGGCAGACAGATAGACAGGCAGACAGACAGGCAAGGTGACAGACAGACAGAAAGGGATATAGACAGGCAGAGAGACAGACCGGGAGTTAGACAGGCAGACAGAAAGGGATATAGTCAGGCAAAGAGACAGACAGGGAGATAGACAGGCATCATGAAAGGGATATAGACAGGCAGACAGAAAGGGATATAGACAGGCAGACAGGCAGACAGATAGACAGGCAGACAGACAGGCAAGGTGACAGACAGACAGAAATGGATATAGACAGACAGGGAGATAGACAGGCAGACAGAAAGGGGAATAGACAGACAGACAAGCAGGTGTGAGTGTGTGTGTGTGTGAGTGTGTCAGTGTGTGTGTGCGTGTGTGTGTGTGAGTGTGAGTGTGAGTGTGAGTGTGTGTGTGTGTGTGTGTGAATGTGAGTGTGTGTCAGTGTGTGAATGTGAGTGTGTGTCAGTGTGTGCGTGCGTGTGTGTGAGTGTGAGTGTGTGTCAGTGTGTGTGTGCGTCAGTGTGTGTGTGTGTGTGTGTGTGTGTGTGTGTGTGTGTGTGTGTGTGTGTGTGTGTGTGTGTGGAGTGTGTCAGTGTGTGCGTGTGCGTGTGCGTGCGCGTGTGTGAATACAGCAAAGCAGCTCCTAATCACCAGGAATAATTGACTCTCTTTTCCTAATTAGGAGTAACCTGGTCTGTACAGGGCTATAGCTCCCCCTCTTCCTCTCCCTCTTCCTCTTCCTCCCCCTCCCCCACTCACCCCCCATCTCCCTAATCCTCACACCCATCTCCCTTCCCGGTGGACAAATCCAAGGCCCACCACTCCCTGGATGCATCTCCAACGAGGTCCTGCATTCATTATCACTCTTCAGTTCTCGGCTAGCGCTGCAGCCTTGCAGCTGGGTCACCCTAGAAACAGAGCACCAGGATACCCTCCAGGCCAATTACAGCACTCCTTCAATCCCTCCTAGCCAATAAAAACCACTCCTTCAATCCCAGTGTGTACACAGTTGAAGTGGATTGGTTTAGAGGGTTAAACCACCAACCTCCACAGTACACACAGCAGAGAGAGGCCACAGTCAGGGTCAGACAACACAGAGAGAAGCCACAGTCAGGGTCAGACAACACAGAGAGAAGCCACAGTCAGGGTCAGACAACACAGAGAGAAGCCACAGTCAGGGTCAGACAACACAGAGAGAAGCCACAGTCAGGGTCAGACAACACAGAGAGAAGCCACAGTCAGGGTCAGACAACACAGAGAGAAGCCACAGTCAGGGTCAGACAACACAGAGAGAAGCCACAGTCAGGGTCAGACAACACAGAGAGAAGCCACAGTCAGGGTCAGACAACACAGAGAGAAGCCACAGTCAGGGTCAGACAACACAGAGAGAAGCCACAGTCAGGGTCAGACAACACAGAGAGAAGCCACAGTCAGGGTCAGACAACACAGAGAGAAGCCACAGTCAGGGTCAGACAACACAGAGAGAAGCCACAGTCAGGATCAGACAACACAGAGAGAAGCCACAGTCAAGGTCAGACAACACAGAGAGAAGCCACAGTCAGGGTCAGACAACACAGAGAGAAGCCACAGTCAGGGTCAGACAACACAGAGAGAAGCCACAGTCAGGGTCAGACAACACAGAGAGAAGCCACAGTCAGGGTCAGACAACACAGAGAGAAGCCACAGTCAGGGTCAGACAACACAGAGAGAAGCCACAGTCAGGGTCAGACAACACAGAGAGAAGCCACAGTCAGGGTCAGACAACACAGAGAGAAGCCACAGTCAGGGTCAGACAACACAGAGAGAAGCCACAGTCAGGGTCAGACAACACAGAGAGAAGCCACAGTCAGGATCAGACAACACAGAGAGAAGCCACAGTCAGGGTCAGACAACACAGAGAGAAGCCACAGTCAGGGTCAGACAACACAGAGAGAAGCCACAGTCAGGGTCAGACAACACAGAGAGAAGCCACAGTCAGGGTCAGACAACACAGAGAGAAGCCACAGTCAGGGTCAGACAACACAGAGAGAAGCCACAGTCAGGGTCAGACAACACAGAGAGAAGCCACAGTCAGGGTCAGACAACACAGAGAGAAGCCACAGTCAGGGTCAGACAACACAGAGAGAAGCCACAGTCAGGGTCAGACAACACAGAGAGAAGCCACAGTCAGGGTCAGACAACACAGAGAGAAGCCACAGTCAGGGTCAGACAACACAGAGAGAAGCCACAGTCAGGGTCAGACAACACAGAGAGAAGCCACAGTCAGGGTCAGACAACACAGAGAGAAGCCACAGTCAGGGTCAGACAACACAGAGAGAAGCCACAGTCAGGGTCAGACAACACAGAGAGAAGCCACAGTCAGGTCAGACAA
>NC_138311.1:55730000-55750000 GCF_965601325.2 Salmo salar | reverse complement strand
TCAAGCAAAGAGGCACTGAGTTTGAAGGTAGGCCTTGAAATACATCCACAGGTACACCTCCAATTTACTCAAGTGATGTAAATTAGCCTATCAGAAGTTTCTAAAGCCATGACATAATTTTCTGGAATTTTCCAAGCTGTTTAAAGGCACAGTCAACTTTGTGTATGTAAACTTCTGACCCAGTGGAATTGTGATACAGTGAATTATAAATGAAATAATCGGTCTGCAAACAATAGTTGGAAAAATTACTTGTGTCAAGCACAAAGTAGATGTCCTAACCGACTTGCCAAAACTATAGTTTGTTGACAAGAAATTTGTGGAGTGGTTGATAGACGAGTTTTAATGACTCCAACCTAAGTGTATGTAAACTTCCAACTTCAACTGTATATAAAGATAACTTTATTCCCTTACTCAACAATATGAAAGCAGATCTAATTAAATGGAACAATCATCCCATTAATCTTAAACGTAGAATAAACCTCTTCTGAATGGCATGGCTATCAACATTTTTGTATTCATTTTCGGTAATACTAATTAACCCATGAAGACTTTATTTACAAAAGTATACTCGGTCATAACAGACTTCATATGTACAAATAGAATTCATAGAATAATAAGGGTGGTTTTAATCTTCCAGACTTGGAGTTGTATCACCTCACCACCCAGGGCTTTTACTTGCAACATATAGTTCAATTCATTAAAGAGGAACAATGGTTACATACTGAAAATGTGCATGCTCATCCCTAGAATATTTTTACGTGTCAATTTTCAAAGGATAAAGTGAAGAAATTTAACAACTTTAGAGTTAAGAACACCATAACAATATGTAAGAAAATGAAAACATTCTACAATATCACTTCCTTAAAACGTAACGTTATGGAACAATCCCTGAATCGCTTCTCAGAATTCACTGATAAGTTGGTCCACATGGAAAACTAAAAGGCATGGAAACCGTTTGTGACTTGGTAAGAGAAATTACATTTATTTCCATGACAGAATTAAAAAGTAATTTTAGACTGTCCAATGTAGATCGTTTCAAATACATAAATAACTTAAGTTACATATCACAAAGTTTGAAGTAGAATTATTTTTGGGACAACCTTGAGGGATTTTTTTTGGGGGGGGGGGGTCAGAAAAGTATGTTCATATGATAGGTAATAAAACACAACCTTGCAGAAAGCATGTCCAACTGACAATCTCTTAGAAAAAAAGATCAACTATTTGAACCAAGATTTAAAAGCGAACTGATGTCGGCAGAAGACTGAAATATAACAAAACCATTTGACATGGAAACACCAGATTTTCAGCAGGTTAAAAAAAAAAATATATATATATATATATATATATGTCTTTGAAAAATATTACTAACATTCCACCCATGAGGCCACTAGATGGTGATTTAACAGGAAACGGCTACGACAATAGAAAAATCGAATGATTTATTATTTAAATATTGAAAGTGTGTGGGTTACGGAGATGACCTGAAACTGCACCGTTTAGTTTAAGTGGGAAATAATAACGCAGGCACTAGGGATGTGGATGTAAGCATGCAGGTCTGGGCAGAGGAGAGGTAGTTGTTTGTGTGCATCTGTAAGTTGTTGTTTGCGTTGTGTATGTTTGTATTGGGGAACATTTTTGAAAAAAAATTTAAACAAATATTTAAAAAAATCTAATCGTATGAAAGAAAACAAATACTAGAAAAAACAAAGAATGTATGAAGAGTCTTTAAGAAAGAGGAAGTCTAATTAGTGTGTATCTGCATAGATGTAAAAGAACCAGGGCTCATATGACGGCTGTGAGACAAACCCTTCAGAAGCAGGCGAGAGTCACAGCCAGGCCAGAACCAGGCCACAGCCAGGCCAGAATCAGCCCAAAGCCAGGCCGGAACCAGGCCAAAGCCAGGCCACAGCCAGGCAAGAATCAAGCCACAGACAGAATCAGGCCACAGCCAGGCCGGAAACAGGCCAGAGCAAGGCCACAGACAGAACCAGGCCACAGCCAGGCCGGAAACAGGCCAGAGCAATGCCACAGCCAGAACCAGAGCCAGGCCACAGCCAGGCCGGAAACAGGCCAGAGCAAGGCCACAGCCAGAACCAGAGCCAGGCCACAGCCAGAACCAGGCCACAGCCAGGCCGGAACCAGGCCACAGCCAGGCCGGAAACAGGCCAGAGCAAGGCCACAGACAGAACCAGGCCACAGCCAGGCCGGAACCATGCCAGAGCAATGCCACAGCCAGAACCAGGCCACAGCCAGGCCGGAACCAGGCCACAGCCAGGCCGGAACCAGGCCAGAGCCAGGCCAGAGCCAGGCCAGAGCCAGGTTTTAAGACTTAGAGATAGAACATATTTTCTGCATGAGATTAAAAGATATAAATCACAGCTTTTACAACATGTCGTACAATAATAACTTAGAAAACATGCTGTAAATAAATCTAATCTAATCAATTTAATACATTCAATAAAGTGTTAGTTACAGACCAAATATAATGGTGTTATTTATTTATCTACCATACCCTTCCAGCTGTGTCCCAAATTATCCTCTATATAGTACACTTCTGTTGACCAGGACTCATTGGGTTCTGAAAAAAAGGAGTGCACTATATAGGGAATAAGGTGACAGATCTGGTTAAAAGTAGTGCACTATATAGGGAATAGGGTGCCCATTTGGGACGCATCCAAGACTGGTGAGGAGGAATTCCCTCGGGACAGAGAGAGAGAGAAACAACAAAGAGTCTATTGGTAGGCTAAACTCTGACCTAGATAACGCTCAGCCATCATATAGGCTTCCAGAGGCTCTGAGGCAACTCTGTGTGCCGTATTCACTCATTGGCTTGTTTCTAATAATGAACCAAATCAGTGTTCTGAACCCTGAGAGGTAATTCCCCCCTGAAAAAACAGACATGTGTGTGATGTTACGCAAATACTAATGTCTAACGTGTCATTCAACATAGTCCTATACTGTACGCTAACATCAATCCCCGTCGCACATGTCCTATATTAGAAACGTTTACTGCTAGTGAATATCCAGTCTCAATTGACACTTAGCCCCAGGAATAGAGCCCAGAGACATAGCCGAGGCTCTTTGTTGTACAAAGCTCAACTCCTTTCTTCTCTGAGGCACATGAAACAGCATCATTAACAGCAGTATTGATGTTCATGTCTTGCTCTCCTCTCATCAGAGACAAGAGGGAGGGGACAGGTAAAATGCATTCCTCCTTGAGATCAAAGCCTGGAAGAAGTCCCAGTAAAGCCAGACAGACACAGCACGGCAAATGAGACTGACTTGGAATCAGTATTTAATCCACCCAGACAGACACAGCACCGCAAATGAGACTGACTTGGAATCAGTATTTAATAAATCCAGACAGACACAGCACCGCAAATGAGACTCACATGGAGTTCGTCCTAGAATAGCCATCTCACCAGAGACAGGACGGAGGGACAGGTAAAGTGCACCTTCACCCATCCCTTAGATCAAAGCCTGGAAACAGTCTTAGTACTCTGGCCTGGAGTCAGTTTCATTAGAGCCAGACAAAACATAGAACAGAAGAGTAGAGTCAGGAGACTTGTCTGGAATCATTCCTAGTAAAGCCAGATAGACACATAACAGCACAGAAGGCTGACACAGCACATTAGAGGAGACTGACCTGGAATCAGTATTTAGTGGAACCAGATGGACACAGGAAAGCAGACTGGTCCTCTCCCACACACAACTGATCTTAGACCAGGCAAACTGAGAAACAGCGATGGAGAAGACTGGCCTGGAGTCAGCTTTAAATAAGCCAGATGGACGCAGCGCAACAAGAGGAGATTGGCCCAGAACTGATCCTAGGCCGGACCAAATAAGAAACCCTGACGGAGACATTACAAGGAGGACTGACCCAGAGTCTGTTATTGCAAACCCAGCACAGCAGATGAAACTGGTTTTCTCCCACACACAACTGACCCCAGACTGGGTTTTCCTCCTAGGCACTGAACCGTACTATATCATAATGGTTAACTTTTCATGGGTTTGGCTCTGTCCTTTGGTTTTCCATTTCAGAATGAACAGATGTAGTTTGGAACGTCGTTGCAGAGAGAATGTTGCTGCAGCGTAACTAGGAAGTGAACGTCTTCGCAGAGAGAATGTTGCTGCAGCGTAACTAGGAAGTGAACGTCTTCGCAGAGAGAATGTTGCTGCAGCGTAACTAGGAAGTGAATGTCGTAGCAGAGAGAATGTTGCTGCAGCATAACTAGGAAGTGAACGTCTTCGCAGAGAGAATGTTGCTGCAGCGTAACTAGGAAGTGAACGTCTTCGCAGAGAGAATGTTGCTGCAGCGTAACTAGGAAGTGAATGTCGTAGCAGAGAGAATGTTGCTGCAGCATAACTAGGAAGTGAACGTCTTCGCAGAGAGAATGTTGCTGCAGCGTAACTAGGAAGTGAACGTCTTCGCAGAGAGAATGTTGCTGCAGCGTAACTAGGAAGTGAACGTCTTCGCAGAGAGAATGTTGCTGCAGCGTAACTAGGAAGTGAACGTTGTCGCAGAGAGAATGTTGCTGCAGGGTAACTAGGAAGTGATTGAGATGAGAGATGTAAATAAGCAGAATAAAATGATTAGGCTATATAATGTACCAGTCAACCCTCACTCTCCTTTTTGTTTCATTACAATAACGTTACATTGTGATTTAATAATGTGCAATTACGAAGAAATAAAAACAAAGCTTATCTTTTGCAAAGCTTACCTCTTGCATAAACAATGTGCAACCAAGTCAGTGGCCATGACCCGATCAGCTGCTTAGACGACTTGTTGTAACAGTAGCTTAATATCAAACTGACATAGCTAGCTAGCCCTACCTCTTCTGACATACAGGGCCTTGCAAAAGTATTCACCCCCTTGACGTTTTTTCCTATTTTGCTACATTACAACCTGTAATTTAAATGTATTTTTATTTGGATTTCATGTAATGGTCATACACAAAATAGTCAAAATTGGTGAAGTGAAATGAAAAAAATAACTTGTTTGAAAAAATTCTCAAAAATAAAGAACTGAAAAGTGGTATGTGCATATGTAGTTCTGTTGCAACCAATTACCTTCAGAAGTCACATAATTAGTTAAATAAAGTCCACTTGTGTGCAATCTAAGTGTCACATGATCTGTCACATGATTTCAGTATATATACACACCTGTTCTGAAAGGCCCCAGAGTCTGCAACACCACCAAGTAAGGGGCACCACCAAGCAAGGGGCACCACCAAGCAAGTTGTGGAGAAGTACAGATCAGGGTTGGGTTATAAAACAATATCAGAAACTTTGAACATCCCATGGAGCACCATTAAATCCATTATTAAAAAATGGAAAGAATATGACACCACAACAAACCTACCAAGAGAGGGTCGCCCACCAACACTCACAGACCAGGCAAGGAGGACATTAATCAGAGAGGCAACAAAGAGACCAAAGATAACCCTGAAGGAGCTGCAAAGCTCCACAGCAGAGATTGGAGTATCTGTCCATAGGACCACTTTTGGGGGGGTGAATAGTTATGCACGCTCAAGTTTTGTTTTTTGTGTCTTCTTGTCTGTTTCACAATGAAAAATATTTTGCATCTTCAAAGGGGTAGGAATGTTGTGTAAATCAAATAATACAACCCCCCCCCAAAAAAATCTATTTTAATTCCAGGTTGTAAGGCAACAAAATAGGAAAAATGCCAAGGGGGGTGAATACTTTCGCATGCCAATGTACACAGCTTGCTTAGCTTGTTTCATTTAACCTAAATAATTCAACATTGTGTGTGTGAAGCACTGGCTATCTGGTTAGCTGCATCCCCTTCATTTCATATGAAGTATGCCTGGTCGGCTCAGCTAGCAAGCTGATGTTGTTGGACCAATTTAAGCTAGCTTTCATGCACATTGTCAAACTTCAGAAATAATGCTCATTGAGCCACAAAACACTTTAGCTAAATGTCAAATGGTGGGGAAAAAAATGTCAACGTTATTTACAGATGTATTGTTTTAGCTTAGATGAATTCTGCCTCTTTTAGACAATGGATGGCTGTGTGAAACCCTGCGCCTCAGTAGGCTTTACAAGCGAGTCAGTACCAGATATTTTCGGGTACCAGGCTGGTATACTTTTGGCCGACATGAACCGAAATGAACCTCAACTAAATGTAATAGGAAAACTGAACCCACCTGGGTTCAGTACCTAGGTGGAAAGACCTACTGTAGGTCAACAGAACATTTGAAATTTTAGTCATTTAGCAGACGCTCTTATCCAGAGCGACTTACAGTAATGAATGCATACATTTCATTTCATGCATTTTTTTTAATTATTTTTGTACTGGCCCCCCATGGGAATCAAACCCACAACCCTGGCGTTGCACACACCATGCTCTACCAACTGAGCCACAGGGAAGACAGAACCTAATTCACAGTGTGCTTTAACGCCTGGGAATCCATACTGTCTGATAGAGACTGGTCTGGAGTCAGATCTAACAGTTGAAACATCCTGGAGATCCCAGAACAAAGCTTCAGAGGTACGGATATATAGGTTAACGCCACACTATCATATGGATATATAGGTTAACGCCACACTATCATATGGATATATAGGTTAACGCCACACTATCATATGGATCTATAGGTTAACGCCACACTATCATATGGATGTATAGGTTAATATCACACTGTCATATGGATCTATTGGTTAATATCACACTATCATATGGCTCTATTGGTTAAAATCACACTGTCATATGGATCTATAGGTTAATATCACACTATCATATGGATCTATAGGTTAATATCACACTGTCATATGGATCTATAGGTTAATATCACACTATCATATGGATCTATAGGTTAATATCACACTATCATATGGATGTATAGGTTAATATCACACTATCATATGGATGTATAGGTTAATATCACACTGTCATATGGATGTATAGGTTAATATCACACTGTCATATGGATCTATTGGTTAATATCACACTGTCATATGGATGTATAGGTTAATATCACACTGTCATATGGATCTATTGGTTAATATCACACTGTCATATGGATGTATAGGTTAATATCACACTGTCATATGGATGTATAGGTTAATATCACACTGTCATATGGATGTATAGGTTAATATCACACTGTCATATGGATGTATAGGTTAATATCACACTGTCATATGGCTCTATTGGTTAATATCACACTGTCATATGGATGTATAGGTTAATATCACACTGTCATATGGATGTATAGGTTAAGAACACATTGAAAGTCCACTTCACTTCCAGACATCTGCCTGCCCACTTCTCTGTTCTCTCTCGGAGAGGTGCTTAAACCCTCTCTCTCTCATTTCTTCCTCTCCCCCCCCCCCCCCCCCCCCCCTCTGTCTCTCTCTTCTTTTCTCTCTCACAGATCTTCAGACTCACTTTGAGCTCCCTGGAACATGGGAAACCAACCAATCAATATGGCTCTCCACTTGATGAGGGGGTCATTCAGGAAGTAATTGCGTTGCCGGGTACATTTTCTCTACAGCGTCAGGGAGGGATATAACTGGCCCTCCTTTTCATCTGGCACTCCTCAACAACTAGAACAACTCCCCCTGTAAAGACTAGGCCTAATAGCCCCTAATAGTCCCCCATACACGCCCAGCCACTCTGAACACGGGAGCAACACATGGTGGCTTACAGGAGAGGAAGCTTGATTTACGTGTTGTGTTTTAACCAGACAACAGGAGAGGAAGCTTGATTTATGTGTTGTGTTTTAACCGGACAACAAGAGAGGAAGCTTGATTTACGTGTTGTGTTTTAACCAGACAACAAGAGAGGAAGCTTGATTTATGTGTTGTGTTTTAACCAGACAACAAGAGAGGAAGCTTGATTTATGTGTTGTGTTTTAACCAGACAACAGGAGAGGAAGCTTGGTGTGTGTTGTGTTTTAACCAGACAACAGGAGAGGAAGCTTGATTTATGTGTTGTGTTTTAACCAGACAACAAGAGAGGAAGCTTGATTTATGTGTTGTGTTTTAACCAGACAACAGGAGAGGAAGCTTGATTTATGTGTTGTGTTTTAACCAGACAACAGGAGAGGAAGCTTGATTTACGTGTTGTGTTTTAACCAGACAACAGGAGAGGAAGCTTGATTTATGTGTTGTGTTTTAACCAGACAACAGGAGAGGAAGCTTGATTTATGTGTTGTGTTTTAACCAGACAACAAGAGAGGAAGCTTGATTTACGTGTTGTGTTTTAACCAGACAACAAGAGAGGAAGCTTGATTTACGTGTTGTGTTTTAACCAGACAACAAGAGAGGAAGCTTGATTTATGTGTTGTGTTTTAACCAGACAACAAGACATCTATGTGGAAGCTTTCAGCTCCATCAACTCTACTACACAGAGGAGGTATTGTTCTTCTTGATGGATAGTTATGGATTGTTATTGAAGTTATGGGTATTGGTTCTGTAACATGGAGTAACATTTCAGAACCTTTCAATCCATAGAGGTATTCTCCCTTGTCTTGTTGAGATAGATAGTTAGGATATAGTTTGGAGTAATAGCTTGGACATCTATTCATTCCATAGTTTTTCTTTATTTTTTACTATTTTCTACATCGTAGAATAATAGTGAAGACATCAAAACGATGAAATAAGACATATGGAATCATGTAGTAACCAGAAAAGTGTTAAACAAAACAAAATACAGTATATTTTGTATTTTAGATTTTTTTAAATAGCCCTCCTTTGCCTTGATGACAGCTTTGCACACTCTTGGCATTCTCTCAACCAGCTTCAGCTGGAATGCTTTTCCAAAAGTCTTGAAGGAGTTCCCACATATGCTGAGCACTTGTTGACTGCTTTTCCTTCACTCTGCGGTCCAACTCATCCCAAACCATCTCATTTTGTTTGACGTCAGGTGATTGTGGAGGCCAGGTCATCTGATGCAGCACTCCATCACTCTCCTTAGTCGAATAGCCCTTACACAGCCTGGAGGTGTGTTGGTTTAATGTCCTGTTGAAAAACAAATGATAGTCCCACGAAGTGCAAACCAGATGGGATGGCGTATTGCTGCAGAATTCTGTAGTAGCCATGCTGGTTGAGTGTGCCTTGAATTCTAAGTAAATCACTGACAGTGTCACCAGCAAAGCACCCCTACACCATCACACCTCCTCCTCCATGCTTCACGGTGGGAACCACACATGTGGAGATCATCCGTTCACCTACTCTGCGTATCACAAAGACAGGCAGTTGGAACCAAAAATCTCAAATTTGGACTCATCAGACCAAATGACAGATTTCCAACGGTCTAATGTCCATTGCTCGTGTTTCTTGGCCCAAGCAAGTCTCTTCTTATTATTGGTGTCCTTTAGTAGTGGTTTCTTTGCAGAAATTCGACCATGATTCGACCAAATTGACCATGAAGGCCTGGCTAGACAATCTGGACCCTCTCTTTCTAAAATTATCCTCCGAAATTGTTGCAACCCCTATTACTAGCCTGTTCAAACTTTTGTTCTTATCGTCTGAGATCCCTAAAGATTGGAAAGCTGCCGCGGTCATCCCCCTCTTCAAAGGGGGAGACACTCTAGACCCAAACTGTTACAGATCTATATCTATCCTACCCTGCCTTTCTAAAGTCTTCAAAAGCCAAGTTAACAAACAGATCACCGACCATTTCGAATCCCAATGTACCTTCTCCGCTATACAATCTGGTTTCCGAGCTGATCATGGGTGCACCTCAGCCATGCTCAAGGTCCTAAACGATATCATAATCTCCATCGATAAAAGACAATACTGTGCAGCCGTCTTCATCGACCTGGCCAAGGCTTTCGACTCTGTCAATCACTTCATTCTTATCGGCAGACTCAATAGCCTTTGTTTCGAAAATGACTGCTTCACCTGGTTCACCAACTACTTCTCAGATAGAGTTCAGTGTGTCAAATCGGAGGGCCTGTTGTCTGGACCTCTGGCAGTCTCTACGGTGGTGCCACAGGGTTCAATTCTCGGGCCGACTCTTTTCTCTGTATACATCAATGATGTCACTCTTGTTGCGGGTGATTCTCTGATCCACCTCTACGCAGACGACACCATTCTGTATACTTCTGGCCCTTCTTTGGACACTGTGTTAACAAACATCCAGACGAGCTTCAATGCCATACAACACTCCTCCCATGGCCTCCAACTGCTCTTAAATGCAAGTAAAACTAAATCCATGCTCTTCAACCAATCGCTGCCTGCACCCACCCGCCTGTCTAGCATCACTACTCTGGACGGTTCTGACTTAGAATATGTGGACAACTACAAATACCTAGGTGTCTGGTTAGACTGTAAACTCTCGTTCCAGACTCACATTAAGCATCTCCAATCCAAAATTAAATCTAGAATCGGCTTCCTATTTCGCAACAAAGCATCCTTCACTCATGCTGCCAAACATACCCTTGTAAAACTGACTATCCTACCGATTATTGACTTCGGCGATGTCATTTACAATATAGCTTCCAACACGCTACTCAGCAAATTGGACGTAGTCTATCAAAGTGCCATCCGTTTTGTCACCAAAGCCCCATATACTACCCACCACTGCGACCTGTATGCTCTCTTTGGCTGGCCCTCGTTTCACATTCGACGCCAAACCCACTGGCTCCAGGTCATCTATAAGTCTTTGCTAGGTAAAGCCTCGCCTTATCTCAGCTCGCTGGTCACCATAGCAGCACCCACCCGTAGCACATGCTCCAGCAGGTATATTTCACTGGTCACCCCCAAAAGCCAATTCCTCCTCCGGCTGCCTTTCCTTCCAGTTCTCTGCTGCCAATGACTGGAACGAACTACAAAAATCCCTGAAGCTGGAGACTCATATCTCCCTCACTAACTTTAAGCATCAGCTGTCAGAGCACCTCACAGATCACTGCACCTGTAAATAGCCCATCTGTAAATAGCCCACCCAACTACCTCATCCCCATATTGCTATTTCTTTTTTTGCTCCTTTGCACCCCAGTATCTCTACTTGCACATTCATCTTCTGCACATCTATCACTCCAATGTTTAATTGTTAAAATGTAATTATTTTGCCACTATGGCCTATTTATTGCCTTACCTCCCTAATCTTACTACATTTGCACACGCTGTATATAGATTTTTCTATTGTGTTATTGACTGTACATTTGTTTATTCCGTGTGTAACTCTGTGTTGTTGTTTGTGTCGCACTGCTTTTCTTTGTCTTGGCCAGGTCGCAGTTGTAAATGAGAACTTATTCTCAATTGGCCTACCTGGTTAAATAAAGGTGAATTTTTTTTTTATATTCACTCAGTCTCCTCTGAACAGTTAATGTTGAGATGTGTCTGTTACTTGAACTCTGTGAAGCATTTATTTGGGCTGCAATCTGAGATGCAGTTAACTCTAATGATCTTATCCTCTGCAGCAGAGGTAACTCTGGGTCTTCTCTTCCTGTGGCGGTTCTCATGAGATTCAGTTTCATCATAGCGCTTGATGGTTTTTGCGACTGCACTTGAAGAAATGTTCAAAGTTCTTACCATTTTCCAGATTGACTGTCCTTCATGTCTGGAAGTAATGATGGACTGTCATTTCTCTTTGCTTACTTGAGTTGTTCCTGCCATAATACGGACTTGGCATTTTACCAAATAGGGCAATCTTCTGTACACCACCCCACCTTTTCACAACACAACTGATTGGCGCTATTGCATTAGGAAGGAAAGAAATTCCACAAATTAACTTTAATTGAAATGCATTCCATGAAGCTAGTTGAAGCTAGTTGAGAGAATGCCAAGTGTGCAAAGCTGTCATCGAGGAAAAGGGTGGCTACTTTGAAGATTTTAAAATATATTTTGATTTGTTTTACACTTTTTTTTGTAACTACATGATTCCATATGTGTTATTTCATAGTTGTGATGTCTTCACTATTATTCCACAATGTAGAAAATAGCAAATAAAATAAAATAAAACCAGTGTTAGGTTATATTGAGAGTCAAGTTATATAGATAGCTGTTATGGATGTTGAGGAGGTATTCTTCCCTGTTATGGATGTTGATTGCGTAACATGAGGTCTATTCACATGTCAGTCTCCATGGACACACACAAATCAACCAGTGGAGCCAGAATGGAGGTTGTGATAGCAGTTTCAACATTACATCTGTCCAAAGCAGGCAACTGAGCCACCATCATAGTGCTGTAGAGTGGAGTACAACCAGAAGAAGTGGTGGTGCTGGTAACGGGCAGCAGTAAGCAGTGTTACATCTGTACCATGGAGGCACCAGGATGGTCGCCCCCACAGCGCTACACCTCCACTGCAGTAGCACTGTTACATCAGTCCCAGGCAGGAAACTGAGACACCATATAGAGCCATGATGGACGCCCCCACAGCGCTACACCTCCACTGCAGTAGCACTGTTACATCAGTCCCAGGCAGGAAACTGAGACACCATATAGATCCATGATGGACGCCCCCACAGCGCTACACCTCCACTGCAGTAGCACTGTTACATCAGTCCCAGGCAGGAAACTGAGACACCATATAGAGCCATGATGGACGCCCCCACAGCGCTACACCTCCACTGCAGTAGCACTGTTACATCAGTCCCAGGCAGGAAACTGAGACACCATATAGATCCATGATGGACGCCCCCACAGCGCTACACCTCCACTGCAGTAGCACTGTTACATCAGTCCCAGGCAGGAAACTGAGACACCATATAGATCCATGATGGACGCCCCCACAGCGCTACACCTCCACTGCAGTAGCACTGTTACATCAGTCCCAGGCAGGAAACTGAGACACCATATAGATCCATGATGGATGCCCCCACAGCGCTACACCTCCACTGTGAAAACAGCACGGATGAAGAGGCTGCATGAATACATTAGCAGTTTTCTTTTTTTTTACACCCTCATTGATGGATGATTACTGATCGCACCTCGTCAAATATCCTGCTAATTATGCATTTCCACACTGTCTGACTGTCAGAGATGTATCTTACTGTATAGGGGCTGTAGGAGGATAAGTATCTGTGCATTAAAATTATATATCATTTTTCAAATTACAGAATCAACACTACAGCTTGAAAACACCACAAATACAAGTATTTACATTCAATCCAAACATTTCTCATTAAATCCATTCAATATTAAAGTCCTGAACTGCCCTTGAGGCACTAGAGGGTGCAGGTGTAGGGAGTGCTGCAGGGTATTCCAAAAATACACTAAAACTGAATCAGATTTACATACTAGAGGATCCCTCCAGAGATTAGGATTTATCTAGATCACCAGGTAATAGAGAAACCTCCAGAGTTAAGGATTTATCTAGATCACTATGTACTAGAGGATACTCTAGAATTAAGGATTTATCTAGATCACTAGATAATAGAGAAACTTCCAGAGTTTAGGATTTATCTAGATCACCAGGTACTAGAGAATCCTCCAGATGTAAGGATTTATCTAGATCACTATGTACTAGAGGATACTCTAGAATTAAGGATTTATCTAGATCACTAGGTAATAGAGGATCCTCCAGAGTTAAGGATTTATCTAGATCACTATGTACCAGAGAAACCTCCAGAGTTAAGGATTTATCTAGATCACCAGGTAATAGAGGATCCCTCCAGAGTTAAGGATTTATCTAGATCACTAGATAATAGAGAAACTTCCAGAGTTTAGGATTTATCTAGATCACCAGGTAATAGAGGATCCCTCCAGAGTTAAGGATTTATCTAGATCACTAGGTAATAGAGGATCCTCCAGAGTTAAGGATTTATCTAGATCACCAGGTACTAGAGAATCCTCCAGATGTAAGGATTTATCTAGATCACTAGGTAATAGAGGAACCTCCAGAGTTAAGGATTTATCTAGATCACTAGGTAATAGAGGATCCCTCCAGAGTTAAGGATTTATCTAGATCACTAGGTAATAGAGGATCCCTCCAGAGTTAAGGATTTATCTAGATCACTAGGTAATAGAGGATCCCTCCAGAGTTAAGGATTTATCTAGATCACTAGGTAATAGAGGATCCCTCCAGAGTTAAGGATTTATCTAGATCACTAGGTAATAGAGGAACCTCCAGATTTCCATCCTTGTGAACTAGTTTGTTGTGTCATATTGTTTTGTTGAATAGTGACTTGAGGTAGGTTTGAAGCTTTGTATAGTAGAGCTTTGTAAACAAAAATGGAATAATGAATTTATCAACGGGACTTTAATCATGAGGACCAGCCAACCTTTCGATACAGGATGCAGTGATGAGTATTAATAAAACAGTCACCTGTGATAAAGCCATGGGCACTATGGTAGACGCCATCCAAAGGTTTAAGAGTAGCAGCTGCTGCAATCCCATAAATGGCATCTTATTCAAGACCCGGCAGGAAAGTTGCTTCCTGCTTTTTTAGGGTGAGGCTTGATCTATAGAAGAAGAAGCCTACTTTAAATATCAGCTTCTTAACGAGCTCATCCGAATGATTTGTTTTTAAAACGTCAAATTATTATCGATCCAAAAGCCCAGATATTTATAGGCGGGAACCTGCTCGATGAAAGAACCATCCAATGTATAAATTCGTAAGCCATTTGAAAAATTTCAATGAGAATTAGAAAACAGCATACATTTACTTTATTCTGCGTTTAAGCACCAATTTTAACATCAACGAAGGACTTTCTGCAAGGAAACAAAATCTGATTGCAGTTCCAACGTAGCCTGGTCAGCCATTGGGGCAATAGCGTATACATAATGGTTTAATCTACATATGGATAAATGGTACAGATTTTTACAGATAGACCAATATTATTTATATAAATAGTAAAGAGAACAGGTCCCAAAATCGACCCCTGCGGGACACCTTTAGTAATATCGAGGTAATTTGACACCATCATAAAGCACACATTGTGTTCTGCCTGACAGATAGTTCCCGAACCACTTGTAATGAGTACGGGATGGTCGACAATATGAAAGGCCTTGGACAGGTCTATAAATACGGCAGCACAGTGAATGTTGAGAGGTTGGCAGTGTTCGGAGAGTTGAGAAGCTGGCACCGTTGGAGCGTGTGAACCAAATGTTGGGGCCTAATGTTGGAGGCTGGCAGGAGACGGGTCTTGTCTAGTCAGGGATTAGTGTGAGGAGACCAGACGGAGACTCAGCCAGGAGGCTGTGGAGGAGAGGGTAGTGGGTGCGGACGAACAGACGAAACAACGGTCTGGAAGTGATGACATCTACACATATTGTCTTCCAGACCCGCTGCCTGGCCTGGTCTGACTCCTCTGAGAGGCGGAGAGACTCGTTAACCATCTGTCTCAGTTTGGACTGAGCCAAATCCAGGATAACTTTGATTAGCCCTATGAGGTCAGTTTAGCTTACAGATGACATGGCGCTGTGATGAAACGAAGGGCCAAAAGAGAGGGAAGGATAGAGCGATAGAGGGGATCGTGTGTCGTTCCCCCCCCCCCACCACCACCACCACCACCCACCCACCCTCGAACCAGAACGTTTCTCCAGCTTCTGACACATGATTGACAGATCACATCAGCACAGATAAAAATCAGCAAATCATTGTTGGATTTCGTAGGGCGATCCATCATTCATGTTGCTGAGCTGGTCTGACCGTATATTGTGCAATATAGGCGGGGAAAGGTCACGTTAGACGTTGAAGAAATAACGATTCTGATGTGAAATCCAATGAACTCATGTCAAAGAGCCAATCCACACACAGATAAAAGGTAAATCACCTAAAGCTAAAATCCATTGTGTTGTATTCTCTGTCTAGGGAGGGGGGTTGGTCCAGAAGGCTGGGATTACAATTATATTGACATTCTATTGCAATAATGATGAGCTGCCATGTCAAGCTTTTCACCTATAGCTATAACACCCACTTAACTGTGTATGCAACCAGTAAACTTCAGCAGGTGTCAAAGTAAAGTTATTACCAGAAGACCTTAGTGAGGTCAGTCAAAAACAAAAAACACACAAATTAACAACACCCGGAACATACAGGAAATACTGTCTAACAGACCATTAACAACTATTGGACTTCTTCACTGAGGGAATGTAGCTAAACAGTCCGTCTCCTCAGAGAGACAGGAAGTGAATGTGTTGATCCAGAGATGTCCATATGGACATGTAGTCTAGTAGAGGCTGAAGTGTGTGATCACGATGCCCCTGTCCTCTCGCTATTGGCTCACACTAACCCCTCTCTCTGAACCCCAGCCTTCTGTCTAACTCTTAAAGATATTCTCAGGCACGTTTGTACATTTTATTTTTTGCCAGTAGTTCTGAAAGTAGGTCTCACGAGCCAAAAGTTAGTGGCTAACAATGTCGCACTACGTAACATCATTGCTCTCTCTCTCCCTCTCTCGCTCTGTCTCTCACTCACTCACTGTCTCACACTCACTGTCTCACTCACTCACTCACTCACTCACTCACACACTCACTCACTCACTCACTCACTCACTCACTCACTCACACACTCACTCACACACTCACTCACTCACTCACTCACTCACTCACTCACTCACTCACTCACTCACTCACTCACTCACTCACTCACTCACTCACACACTCACACACTCACACACTCACACAATCACACACTCAACTATTTCTGCTTATAGATTATGTATGAATGTACTACACCACGACATATATAACCCAAAAAAAGCGTGAGGTTTAAAATATATATTGACTAGTCGCCAAAATACCGCAGCACGTCTTGAACCCCTCTTTCAGAATGGATCAGGGCTACGGCCGGCACCGCTCATTAGGCGACAGATTGACGAGGGCGGCATTTTCTGAGATAAACTGACCAAGAAGCACCTCCAACAACAACACATAAAAACCTGACAACAATTTCTCTCAGCCAGAGGCATATGGGCTTTTCAGGTGAGCGTTGATGCCACCCTGTGATAAGGAGTGCCCACTTTTGTCAAGTTGTCAACAGGGATGCTAAATATGTTGCTTCTCCGTTCACTGCGGCGCTCCACCAACGTGCCGCCAAGAAAATCATCTAACAAAAATCAGATATAGGATATGGTAGAAAGAGTATGAGGCCTTTCCTGAAGCCTACTACAGGCTGGAGAAAAAAAATGGATTACAATGACAGACGCTTGTTACATCAAACAGGTATGTCTGTTCAAATAGCCTAACCTAAATGACAACCAATCAAAATAGCCTAACCTAAACGACAACCAATCAAAATAGCCTAACCTAAACGACAACCAATCAAAATAGCCTAACCTAAACGACAACCAATCAAAATAGCCTAACCTAAACGACAACCAATCAAAATAGCCTAACCTAAATGACAACCAATCAAATAGCCTAACCTAAATGACAACCAATCAAAATAGCCTAACCTAAACGACAACCAATCAAAATAGCCTAACCTAAACGACAACCAATCAAAATAGCCTAACCTAAACGACAACCAATCAAAATAGCCTAACCTAAACGACAACCAATCAAAATAGCCTAACCTAAATGACAACCAATCAAAATAGCCTAACCTAAATGACAACCAATCAAAATAGCCTAACCTAAACGACAACCAATCAAAATAGCCTAACCTAAACGACAACCAATCAAAATAGCCTAACCTAAACGACAACCAATCAAAATAGCCTAACCTAAACGACAACCAATCAAAATAGCCTAACCTAAATGACAACCAATCAAATAAAAACATGTGCTGTCATGTTAACAAAGCAACATATCCTAAAAACAGGACAGGTCAAAGAAAAATGGACGATATAGAAAGGACAATCAAAACTGTTGTCCAAGAGTTTCACCCCGTTGTCTTGATCAGTGATTTCAAGTTTTTATCTGCACATTTTTTTTGCGGGGGGCTGATCATAGCGAAAAAGACAAAGCTTCTGCATTTCCTCCTGTGTAAAAACATTTCAAATAGGCTCACGATATCTCCTGATAAAGTTTGGTAGCTGATATTCAAAGCTTAAATAGCCAAATCGATGGATTAGTCACAGGAATCAGGACTAATAAAGCCAATGTAACAGCCTGTTTTACAAACGGTGAGCCTACCACATGGATGGACATTCATAAAACCCCACTGCTGGCTAACATGGTAAGGCTACACCCCAGTAAGCACAAGTCAACGTCTTAAAGACGTATTTTTTTGGTCCTGTCCTGACATCTTTTTTTTGGGGGGGGGGATGTTGTACAAACGGTAGATGTACCACGTTTTTTATTAATAAAATAAAATTTCTGGCAACACTGTAGGCTACACCTCAGTAAACACGGATCGACACCGACGTCATTTGTTTTGTTGCGGACCAAATCTAAACCTACACTACATGACCAAAAGTATGTGGACACCTGCTCGCTGAACATTCTCTTTCTGATGGACATTTTCATGGACATTAATATGGTAGTTGGTACCTTCTTCGCTGCTATAACAGCCTCCACTCTTCTGGGAAGGCTTTCCACTAGATGTTGTAACACTGCTGCGGGGGACTTGCTCCCATTCAGCCACAAGAGCATTAGTGAGGTCGGGCACTGATGTTGGGCGTTTAGGACTGGCTCACAGTTGGCGTTCCAATTCATCCCAAAGGTGTTCAACGGGGTTGAGGTCAGGGCTCTGTGCAAGCCAGTCAAGTTCTTCCACACCAATCTCAACAAACCATCTCTGTATGGACCTTGTTTTGTGCACAGGGCGCATTGTCATGTTGAAACAGGAAAGGGCCTTCCTCAAACTGTTGCCACAAGGTTGGAAGGACAGAATCATCTAGAATGTCATTGTATGCTGAAGCATTTAGATTTCCCTTCACTGGAACTTAAGGGCCCGAAACATGAAAAACAGCCCCAGACCATTATTCCTTCTCCACCAAACTTTACAGTTGGCACTATGCAGGTGGGGCAGGTGGCGTTCTCTTGGCATCCGCCAAACCCAGAATTGTCTGTTGGACTGCCAGATGGTGAAACGTGATTCATCACTCCAGAGAACACGTTATTGTGCTTCCAGAGGCAGTTTGGAACTTGGTGTTGCAACCGAGCTTGTGTGGCCTACCACTTCACAGCTGAGCCGTTGTTGCTCCTAGACGCTTCACAAACACAGCACTTACAGTTGACCGGGTCAACTCTAGCAGGGCAGAAATTTGACGAACTGACTTGTTGGAAAGGTGGCATCCTATGACGGTGTCACGGTTGAAAGTCACTGAGCTCTTCAGTATGGTCCCATTCTACTGCCAACGTTTGTCTAAGGAGATTGCATGGCTGTGTGCTCAATTTTATACACCTGTCAGCAACGGGTGTGACTGAAATAGCTGAATCCACTAATTTGAAGGGGTGTCCTCATACTTTAGGATATATAGTTTATCATAGACATCTATGTTATGTTCATTACATTTTATCAACTTTCATTCAGAACCTAAATTGAACCAAACTTCAACGTCCACAGAATATGTATTTTAGACGACTTTTCAACGGGGCTATTTTAGTTTTGTGTGGGTGGGGGCGGGTGGCATTTTTTTGGGGTCTAGCCCAAGGCGGCGGAATGGCCCTGATGAGGCCAGTACAGCAGGCTTATGTGTTAAACTTTTTTAGGCTAGTAGAGGCTGGTACAAGCAGGAAACAGGGTGATGTTTAGACAGGCCCTGCCCAGTGGGTCTCTGCCTGGTTAGTTAGCTCATGCTGTTCGAGCCAGAAGGGCCCACAGGGTCCCAATATATCTAGTTAATGATGAGGGCCGAGCAGAGAGGCATCGGGGTCACACTTTAGAGCCTTTGGTATGACTGGATCTCCCTCTGAAGCTGTTCAACTGTTTAACTCTTAAATCCTCTGTCTGTTTGACTGGATGAGAAGAGATGAGCTCAGCAGAGGATCTCACGGGTTCAAGGCAGTTCTCCTCTCTCTCTCTCTCTCTCTCCCTCTCTCGCTCTCTGTCTCTCTCTCTCTCTGTCTCTCTCCTCTCTCTCCTCTCTGTCTCTCTCTCTCTCTCTCGCTCTCCTCTCTCTCTCTCCTCTCTCTCATTCTCTTTGTTTTAGACAGCAGATTGGTTCTGGACCTTGGAAGAGGATAACCCTCAGATTT